>NC_134831.1:186842368-186887645 GCF_004210375.1 Tachypleus tridentatus
TTCTAAATTCACTTATGGTACTAAATAAGACATTTGCAACAGCTGATTTTAAGAACATTCATTTATTCAAAATAACTTAGTACTGCATATACTAGAGCATACACATTAAGCTTTAACATCCAGAAATAATACAGGTTCAGTGATTTAAAAAAAAACTGTTTAATACTTACATATAATGTGGAAGAAATAACAGTTTTCAGTTAAATTTATAAAGTTGTGAACTTTAGGGTAATATAGTTATTGTTGACAATTTGTATTTAGTTCATGTTTCACAATATATTGCATTCAAATATCTAATTTTCCAAAAATTAAAAACTATTATCATTATACATATAAATTAAAAGCATGGTGAGAGGGTACTGAGTACATTTGGAATATTTGGTAGTTGGTAAAACTGTAAATTCAAATTTATTCTTTAAATCTTAAATGTGGCTTAATTAATTGTCAGATTAGTTTCCTAATGAGTTACAATGTGTTGTGTGTGCTACTAATACTAACCTAATTTGAATTATTTTAAAGTTATGTTGCATGGAATAGATTTAAAGTTGGGAATGTATAAGATTAAAATATTATTTTTTTGGCATTGGAATTTTCTTCTGTTAATTAAATAATTAATTTATACTAATCAACAATATTAGCATTATGAGTTCAAACAACCACTGTATTAGGCCTAACGATTGCCCAAAGAAATTTAGCCATAATTTGGTTTAAATTGGTGCTATTGTTGTTATCCGATGCAAGGAAAGCGTGATACACATGATTATGCTACTAACAATAGTGGTAGTTCTAAACTTAAGTTCTAAGTTAGTGCCATTCTACTATTTTGTTGTCGATTGCTCTAGTCTGTACTTCAATTATAGTCTGATGTAGAAGCGTACATCCAACGAACAAATGACCAAAACATACAGATATTTAATACGTTTTTCTTACAGTTTTAACTGAATAACAAATCATGTTTTACCTATCGTAAAGTTGTGTCGTTCTTTAGTGTTGTCGTTTTGGTAGTTCCTTGTGTTTGTTTACTTCGAAAAGCCGGATATCACTATAGCATTGATAACAATAAATGATTTAACAGCACCACCTCTCAGATAGAAATAAAACAAACAAAAAACACTTCAAATGTTCCTCAAATAAACATTGAGCAGAAACGCTGACATTGGTATATACTCTTTAGCTGTACTAAAGCATAAAGCTACATAATGGGCTCTCTGTTTTGCTCCAGCCGCGAGTTTCTAAACCCGATTTTGTGCGTTATAATCCCTCTGATATACAGCTGAGTCTTTCATTAACTGCCCCTTCCGCCGTGGCACAGCAGCATGATTGCAAACTCACACCTCCAGAAACCGAGTTTCGATATCCGTGATGGGCAGAGCACAAATAGCCTGTTGAATAGCTTTGTGCTTAATTCAAAACAAACCAGCTGTTAACTTTAACATGTAGAACTTTAATATGTAGAAACAGCAAGTGGTCTATTGGTTCATCTAGGCTGTCCCATCCTCTAAACTAAGTTAATACTACTAAATACAAAACTAAAAAAATACAACCTAAGAGCCAGTTCTTGTCACTCAGGCTATTGCATATTAAATGTCGGATTTTTAAAGGAAAATGTGAAAAAGTACATATTTTTGTTGTTTAATTTATTTAATCAAAATAAGCTCCTTTAAACTCAATACACTTCTGCTAACGATTTGTTTCCTAATGCCATATTTAGAGAATTGAATGTCTTTTCATGCAATAAAGGCTTCGAAGTCACTTTCTATTGACATTTGGTTTTCAATCATTTTTTTCCTTTAAAAATGTCCAAAATATCACTTTAAAAAAGTGATAATTTGTAGGGGAAATATTTAGTGCATATGGTGGATAAGTTAAATTTTTACACTGAAGTTCCTTTAGTTTTGGTGTGTTTGTTTTTTGAATTTCGCGCAAAGCTACCCAAGGGCTATCTGCGCCAGCCGTCCCTAAGTTAGTAGTGTAAGACGAGAGGAAAGGCAGCTAGTCATCACCACCCACCGCTAACGTTAGGGCTACTCTTTCACTAACGAATAATGAGACTAATCGTCACATTATAACACACCTAAGGATGGAAGGGCGAGCATATTTGTTGTGACAAAGGGTTTTTGGACGCGTGAAATATGATGTTGAGCATTGCCATGAACCAGTATGTGTCCACTGACTGACTGTTACTGGATCTTTGTCATGAAGCAGTATGTGTCCACTGATTGACTATTACTGGATGTTTGTCATGAAGCAGTATGTGTTCACTGATTGACTGTTACTGGGTGTTTGTCATGAAGCAGTATGTGTCCACTGATTGACTAATACTGGATGTTTGTCATGAAGCAGTATGTGTTCACTGATTGACTGTTACTGGGTGTTTGTCATGAAGCAGTATGTGTCCATTGATTGACTATTACTAGATGTTTGTCATGAAGCAGTATGTGTTCACTGATTGACTGTTATTGGATGTTTGTCATGAAGCAGCATGGGTCCACTAACCGACTGTTACTGGATGTTTGTGTGACAGCTTTTGATGCATAATTTCAAGTTCACAACAATGAATAATGGACCACACCTGCTGACGACACCCAAGTACTGATCATAAGCTTCTTAGGTAGGATGAAGAACTGGTTTCGATGCTTCTTCATCGTCAAGCCACTGTCCAGATCACCTTTGATTGCCATAAAAAAATAATTTTTTATCACAGGTAATAACTGTATGGATAAACGGGTCGTTTTGGTTGCGAATAAGAAGTGAAGAATAAATTTCAACTCGTTCTGTTTGATGGTTTTCAGAGACTTACAATGTAGAATCTAGGGTTTAATTTCTCGCGACGGACGCAACAAATAGTCCGATGTGATTTTGTTCTAAAAATAAACAAATTTAAAATGTATTTAGGTTGAAGTTTCATTTAAGCATGATCTTAAAATTTCTAATATACGTTTAAGCAGAAGTTGATTTTAGTTTCACTTATCAGAAGATATAGTAATAGAAATCTCGTTAATCCATTCTCAGGTATCACTAATCAGTTGATGAGTCACAGTAAGTTGAATATATTAAATCATAGGATTTATATGACATATTTGTTGCACTAACGTGATGTGGTATTATCAAATAAAAATGTTTCCGTACAAACATAAGACAGGTCTGCTATATAACAGCAGATTCAAATAGGAGATTTTTGAAGCAATCTGAAATTGAAAACTTGATTGTGAGAAATAAACGGACTGACCTTGTTTGAAAAAAGTTAAAACATTAAGTCGAAACAAAGCAAAGAACAGCGTGTGTGTACATGTATAGAAAAGGGACAATTGCCTTATTTGATAAGTGTATAGGTAAACAAGTCTCATAAGATATTTCTGTTAAATAACTAAGCACAATGTAAACTACATAGAACATGAATGTACAAACGTTCCGATGTAAGAAACCTTGTATTCTTTTTCTATAATAGTGTCATAAGTTAAGTGATCAGTCTTCTAGGATATTCGTTTATCGTAGTTTACAGATATCATCCACTCAGCCAGTAAAGGACGTTGATATCTTCGACCCTTTTGACACAGATTTGCTGCAACATTTCTTCGGGCAGAGTGTACGAGGGCTGTTCAAAAAATACGCGAACTGACGTCATAAAACAAAATGTACTTTATTTAGAAGTTACAGGCCTGGAACCCCTTCAAAGTACTCTCATCCCCAACGCACACACTTATCCCAACGGTGTTTCCACTTGTTGAAACAGTCCTGGTACGCTTCTTTTGTAATGTCCTCCAGCTCCTTCGTCGCATTTGCCTTAATCTCGGGAATCATCTCAAATCTTCTTCCTTTCAAGGGTCTTTTGAGTTCGGGGAACAAGAAAAAATTGCAAGAAGCAAGGTCAGGTGAGTAGGGGGGGGAAGAACAGTGATCGAGTGTTCTGAGGCACAAATTTTGCAGCAACGCGGTGCATCTTCAATTTTTTCGGTCAAAATCTCGTAACAAGATCCAACTGATATCCCACACTCTTCAGCAAGCTCCCTGACAGTCAGACGTCGATTTGCCCGCACCAGGATGTTGATTTTGTCGACGTGTCGATCGTCAGTTGACGTGGAAGGACGTCCAGGACGCTCATAATCTTCAATGGACTGTCGACCATCCTTAAAACGTTCATGCCACTTGAAACATGCCGTACGCTTCATAGCAACATCACCGTAAGCCGTGTGAAGCATAGCAAAAGTTTCAGTCGCAGATTTTCCAAGTTTAACACAAAATTTCACAGTAAGTCGTTGCTCCTTCAGGTCATTCATTCTGAAATCCGCCAAACGAAAAAAATTGCACTTCACTTAAAACCGCGTAGCTAATACACAAATGAAGATATCTGCAATCGGGAAATGGCGTCGTAATCAGCTGATCTGTGCAAACCTAGCGACACCAAACGGATTCCCCTGGAACCAACTGGAGCCGCGCAATTCAAACAGTCCGCGTATTTTTTGAACAGACCTCGTATGCTATCTGCCATAGAGAACACAGAAGTAACTGAAATGAAACAATGTTAATGGTTTTCTAAGACGTGTATTTATGCCAAAACCACTTAGAAACAGCCTAAATGAAATATATATATATATATTAAATCTGCAAATTGTAAACCATGCTCGTGTTAAATAAGAAGTCTGAAAAACAATAATTTTAAAACAATATGAGACTCAATCAGTTAGTGAATTTTCCCTTTCTCTAGAACAACAACATGGAAATTCACTCTTTGGAAGATATCCATGTTTTCTTACAATAAGACAACTAGTAATGTTGTGACATAAACAAATGCTGTTTTTGTTACCACGTCCGTTGCACTCAGACACTTTTGAACAAACATTTCTGAAAAGTAGATCGTGCAAGGCCCGGCATGACCAGGTGTGTTAAGGCGTTCTTAATCTGAGAGTCGCGGGTTTGAATCCCCCTCGTACCAAACATACTTGCCCTTTCAGCCGTGGGAGCGTTCTAATGTTACAGTCAATCCTGCTATTCGTTGGTAAAAGAGTGGCCCAAGAGTTGGTGGTAAGTGGTAATGACTAGCTGCTTTTCTTCTAGTCTTACACTGCTAAATTAGGAACGGCTAGTGCAGATAGCCTAGAGTTGGCGGTGAGTGGTAATGACTAGCCTTGTGTTTGCTTTGCGCAAAATTCTTAAACAAACAAACAAACATAATCAACACTCATTATTTCAAGTTTTAACAACTATTGAGTTCACATCAAACTGCTATAACTGTGAAGGTTTTAGTGGAAAGTGCAATTACATAGTAACGATTATTTGAATTAAAACCAGTTAAGTTTTGTTTTTTGTTGTTTTTGTTTTTGAATTTCGCACAAAGCTACTCGAGGGCTATCTGTGCTAGCCGTCCCTAATTTTGCAGTGTAAGACTAGAGGGAAGGCAGCTAGTCATCACCACCCACCGCCAACTCTTGGGCTACTCTTTTATCAACGAATAGTGGGATTGACCGTCACATTATAACGCCCCCACGGCTGAAAGGGCGATCATGTTTGGCGCGACGGGAATGCGAACCCGCGACCCTCGGATTACGAGTCGCACGCTTTAACGCGCTTGGCCATGCCGGGCCACCAGTTAAGTAGGGCGATAACTTTACTCACAGTTGTCCAGACAAATAAACAACAGCTAACGTTGTACATGCAGAAAATATAACATTTGGTTAAATTATGTAACTACCTGATCGAGTGTACTGCAGAAAAGATCTAGCAAAGCAAGATTATAGGTAGTGCAATATTACAGAAGGGTTTTAAAAAATAATTCAGAAAAAAATATTAGAAAAACGTGTAATGAAATGGTTAGCAATAGTTTTTGAGGGTTATAAAAACAAAAAAATAACTTCTTAAAAATCCTTATAATTTACCAACAGAGTTTTGAACTGCATATCTTTTTAACTATAATTTGTGCTTAGTGCAAAACGATTTTTGGTTATAATTAAGAAAGAAAATAAATAACTGTTCATGTTCTAATTAACAGAAAATAGGATGTTCAAGTTCCTGGTATTTCTCAAAAACGTTCCACTTGTATCCACTTTTGCTAAGTTGGGGGTACTGCAATTTATTGAAAACATCAGAACACTGCTGTTCAACTGAAAGAATGTCACTGATGTTCATAGATTCCAGCCACTGTGTAGCCTTCTTTAAGCTGTTGTTAGGGTGGCGTTGTAAGTATTTCTCTATGAAGAACACGGTCTCATTAGAAAGTTTTTCGAAACCAAGAAACTTAAAAATTCGAAGTGTCGTTCCATAAGAACGGTAAACTAAGTCTTCGTAACGTAAAACTAAGAGGTTTTGTTTAGTTACGAAATTTAACTTGCATATTTCTTCTACGTCATCTTTATAATTCTGGCAAAATTTCTTCAAAGAATAGCAGACACTGGCCTTTCGACACCATAGAGAAGATAGGCCATACCAGCGTGAGTGCATTATAGCACGTGGGTCTCGTACAAGGTAGATGATTTTCAGGTCAAGATCTGGATTGTTTCGAGAAAGCTGAAGAGCATTTTTCAAAGAAAGTCGAATTGTTTTAATGACGTGCAAAGTCTGATTTTTTACAAAAACGACTTATCGTTTCTGATCTGAAGCATGGACTCATGTCGTCTCCTTTCTGACAAACATTCATGTATTGTATGTTGGATTGGTATGAGATCTGATGTAAATTATTTTTAACAAACCTAAGATATGTGTCTCTGTCTGCAAAGCTGCAAGTGAATAGATCCTTGAGAAATTTCTGATCTGGTGACACACGCAGTGCCTCCAGTTTATGTCTGTGACTATACAAAGGCTCGAAGTGGTAAAATGAGGACGGCTGACTCTGGATAATATTTCCTACTAAAGAAGAGCCACTACGAGCGTATCCCAGTAGCAGAACATGGACTTTTTGTGTATTATTTCTCCGGTGTGCGAATAATGTCTTCATTAAAACTGGGACTGGAGGAAACATAAAACGTAATCAGCATAACAATCTACAGTTCGCTACTTAAATTTCAACAATTATGTGTTTTCTTCATAAAAAATACCCTTTCAACTATTAACGATATTCCAGCCATGATCTATTTAATATATGCAAAAATTGAGAAACTGTGAATATAATAAATTATTTTTTGACATTAACGACAACACTTAAAAATACTTAGCATCGCTTAACGAAAGGTAGCGCTCCTTATTTTGAATTTGATCTTACCTGCTATGCTCTACAATACTTTAAACGAAATACATTTACGCACTGATAGAGTTTTACTGCAGGGATACAAACGTTTATTGTAATCACGCATATTCCTCTTCAAATTTCTCTATCGTGAAAATAACTATATAAATGTATAACAGACAAAACATATGTTTATTATTATTCTAAAAATTTACAAACGTACAGGCTGTTTAACAGAATCAAGAATCAATAAAGAATAAAGACCACAAGAAGATGATGAGATGTAATATCCAGTTAATTACTTTTATTACTCTAAATCTACCTCACATATTTACTGATTTGTTGTTTTCCTTTTTGTTTTCGTTATCTTGAAACTTGGGCAGGTTATTACTTACCCTATTGTACTTCCACCGTTATTTAAAACACTGTATTTTCTAGTTAACTCACATTTAACAAAGAATCATTACATATAGTTATGGCACGGTGTATTCTCTATAAATTACATTTAACAAAGAATCATTACATATAGTTATGGCACGGTGTATTCTCTATAAATTAGATTTAACAAAGAATCATTACATATAGTTATGGCACGGTGTATTCTCTATAAATTACATTTAACAAAAAATCGTTAACTACGTTATTCAAGCAGGAAAATCATGATAAATTATACTTTGTGCTTGATATTCGTGCTTAATTTTGAAGTAGTTGTTTCAAAAACATATGATAAGATAATCCAGATATTTACATTTCTTCCCAGGTAAAAAAAAAAAACTGCAGGGCAAACTCCATGCGAGAATTGTTGAGTTTTGGCCCACTCCTAAAGAATGTGAAAGCTCATTGGTACGTTCTAGTCATTATTGTTTATTTCACAAAGATGATCTATGTTTGTCCATTAATCACTATAATAGCACACTCTTTCATTGACGTGTTAAAAGACGTTGTAGCATGTTTTATAGTGCTAAAAAAACTCACATGGATCAGGGAACTTATTTTAACAGCCATCTGTTTGCTGAGATGTGTAAATTGTAGGGCAGAAGCATACTTCTAATTACCACCCCTCGTCTGATGGATTGGCAGAATAGGTGATATAGACTACCAAGTGAAAGCTTGCTATGTTTGTTAATCCCAACAGAATTGACTGGAATGTACACTTGCCGTATGCAGCGACGAAACGATAGAGCGAAAAAAAACAAACAAACAAAAAACTAGGATGTATAGGCTGTTTACCAAATATATTCATTTGTTAATACCACAATAGTTAAGTGGCTTAGGTCTGTGATTATTATCAATGCACACAAGTTCACCAACCAACAACTAAGGAAAGCTGCTCGATAACAAAAGAGTTATGATCAGAAAATAGAAGTTCAGTGTGGAGACTGGACATGATTGTGGTGAGAATTGGCAGAACTGATCTATATACCCGTCTCTAACAAGTTGGTCCATTAATGTATAAGATACGAAGGATTCAAAACAAATGAAAGTGTGAATAACATCTCAATAAGCTGCATCCATATGTTGCACACAAGTTTTTCCATGCACTGAGGACGAGATCCACGAGTCAGAGAAGGGCAAATATGACGCCTCTTGTCATAGTCATTCATCTGAGAAAAAATTATCTGGTGGTCTATGACAAACCAAAACAGGAAGAATCAGAAATAAAAATGACAGACAGCTCTGAATGATTTACAGGGAAGTATAAGGGAGGTAACAACATGATATTAATCCTGAATTTTAGCGAAAAATATTTATTTAATCTCATTTTTTGCCTGGGATATAAATCGAGCTGTACAATACTCGGATGATACTCCTGTTGCGACTAAACATAGTTTCAGAAGATCTCTCAAACATTATTGTATTAATTCATATGAGAATGGGATGCAATATTTTATTAATTATTATAATGTTTAATAATAGTATAAATATGCATATGTGTGTGATAATTATGAATAATTTACACAAATATTATAACAGTAATAAATCAGTGCATTGACCCAAAAGATTCAATCTCATTCTTAAGAATTAAAGAGCGTGAGGACAATTCTCATACATAATTGGGATATATTGTAGTAACATCGAGATTCATACGATGCCAGAGAAATAAATTGTAGTTTTAACTGGTGTTTCTTGTAACACACTTTTACCTGTTTTCATTGATAACTAATAGTGCAAAAGATAGTTCAATAGATTGATAGGAAATATTCATGAAGAGGTGGAATTATTAGTAATAAAAGAAAATTCCTAGACAGTAACTTAAATGTCATGGCAAATATAAAGTTGGTATACCAATATTTTTCGCACCAAACATGCTCGCCCTTTCAGCCGTGGGGGCGTTATAATGTTTCGGTCAGTCCCACTATTCGTTGATAAAAGAGTAGCCCAAGAGTTGGCTGCCTTCCCTCTAGTCTTACACTGCTAAATTAGGGACGGCTAGCGCAAATAGCCCTCGTGCAGCTTTGCGCGAAATTCACAATAAACAAAATCAATACCAATACTTGTAGTAATACAAATTGAAATATTTTTAAAAAGCACACAGACTTATGAAGTACCTTCGTAGTGTTGTTTCATAACAAGATGCATTATTAAAAATTCAAAAGCAAAACAGCAAAACGTTATATCCGCGAGAACAAACTATATATCAAAACGTAGTACACAATTTGTAACTGAGAGGAAGTCCCTAACGAAATACAATGGAGCAATGGGAAACGCTAATGGACAAAAAATAGTTGTTAACATTGCCTAACCTAAGTTAGCTTTAGTGTATATGAACCTGTTGAAGTCTTCAGCCCTATTTGTTTCAACTGGAACCATATATTGTCTATGTGACAACTAGATGGTAGTAGTTTAAGTAAGAAAATGTAGAACGTTTCCAAGTTGTAGACAGGTTCTCTGTTAGTCAAGTAGAGACTCAGGTTCACAGAATACAGAAAATATAATATATTAGCACACATAAAACCTCAAGACATTTGCTTGACCAGTACCTTAAGTCACAGTTCGTGGCCGTAATTACATTTTGACTTCTATTAACTTACTCCAGTCGCACTAAACATGCTCGCCCTTTCAGCCGTGGGAACGTTCTAATGTTACAGTCAATCCCGCTATTCGTTGGTAAACGAGTAGACCAAAAGTTGGCGATGGGTGGTGATGACTAGCTACCTCCCCTCTAGTCTTACACTGCTAAATTAGGTACGGCTAGCGTAGATAGCCCTCGTGTAGCTTTGCGCGAAATTAAAAAAACAAACAAACTCTAGGTTGAGCTTTTTACCAATTATAAGTCACCCAATCTCAGTACATTAGAATTGGAAATTTGTAGATCACCAGTAGGGTAATTTGACCCGAGTAAAATATTTTGTATGTATTGTGATAAATAGTGAATTTTAAAACATATATTTCGGATTGTATTTATCAAACTATTGCAAAGCAAACAACAGAATTGGGACGAAATTCTGAACCATTTCCAAATATGTTTAGAATCAGATGCGTCGCCTTTGTGTAAACGGGGGAAAAACTGCACACACCAGTACTGGAAATAAATACAGTAGAAAATAAATCTAAAAGAGAAACTTACAATGAATTTTTTGTTCCTTTCCATAGTTGTAACTGGAGAATAATCCGTTCCTTAACAGCCATGATAAACCGATTGCTATAAGAATCAGTAACAAAATGTTCTTTCTTGTTACCATTACGTATTTAGCAGTATGATTAAGCTTTGCGTTTGGTCGTAGTTACGCGGGGGAGGAAAAATTGGATTTTCTCACTCGATAATACAAAAACCACGTAGAAAGAATACTTCTTATAGATCAGAGTTACTGGGAGATCACAACAAACTAGAAGAAACTTGCTTTAGGACTCTTCAAATTACTTCTGACTAGTGCTCTCGTATCAGTTTTGAAATTGTGTACTTTCACCTACGTTTACTGCACGTGCAAAGCTGATATATATATATAAATTTTTTTGAAAATGTGAAGCTTGTGAGAGAAAGAAACATTTGTGTTTGATGTATATGTTTTAGCAGCTGTTCTGAATGTTTACATTAGCAAGGCAAAACTGTAAGTAATTCAGTGATGCCGAGAAAACCCACTTGTAGAGAAAAATGTATATTTAGGTTCACCTGACGATGAACGAAGAAGGTCGAAACGTTGTTCGCTCCTCTACGTAAAATATTTTCTCAACCCAAACGAGCCATTTTTACATTTATATGTAAGTAATTCAATACAGTTGTAATTGTTTGGTCAGTGCAAAGCCATCCACATGGTCACATGGACTTTGTTCACCTTTCTATGTCATAATTTAGTTAATCATTTTTTCCCAGCAATTGTCAGCCTAAATGAAATATATATATATATATATTAAATTTCCAGATTGTTAAAGAATGACATGCTCACATTTAACATGAGAATGCTTTACAATTTGTAAAAGAAAAATCTAAGACTTATTGGAACACAAAAATACTCGAGGCCTCTTTCAATCGTCCCACTACATTAAATTAAACATGTATAGCAAAATGAATGAAAATGTGTGATCGAACAGTAACATTTATTAGTTTCCTCTTGGTTAATATCCATATTGTTTTCTTGTGTGCGACCTGATGAGTGATGAATCAGGAACCAAGGTTGAATAGCTTGCAAGAAGAGTGGTGAGACCAAAGCTCTCTACTGGATCTTGCACTTTCACCAACCCTGTAAAACTTCCTGAAAGCTGATTGGATTTATAAAACGAAGCTTTTTTATCAATGTTAAAACTAAAATCCCAACACGAAAAGAAGTATTTTAACAATAAATTATTGAAAATTGTGTCTCACACTAAAATTTGAAAATTCTACAACCTAAGACGAAAAATTCAGGGAATAAATAACGCCCCCCTGCATTCGAAACAAAAGTTTTGTTTTGTTTGTTTTTCGAATTTCGCGCAAAGCTATACGAGGGCTACCTGCACTAGCCGTCTCCATTATAACGTCCCCACGACTGAAAGTGCGAGCATGTTTGGTGCGACCGGGATTCGAAACTGCGACCCTCGATTACGAATCGAACGCCTTAACCAACTTTGCCATATCAGGCCGAAACAAAATTTAAAACATTATTTTCAATTCTAATATTTTCGTGAAAACTCACTTAGTTTTCGTTTCTTGAATTTATGAAAATCTACAGCACAGCTTTCACGCTATCTGTCCCTAATTTTGAAGTAATGGACTAGACCAGGGGGTCGCGCAGCCTTGGCAGGGGAGTCGCGTAGCCTTGTTGGAAGTAGCTTGGGATAACATTAATTTTATTTCATCAATTACATTTTCAAGTCGCGAGTGCCAAAAGGTTGGGAACCCCTGGACTAGACAAAGGGCAGAGAGTCAACAACACACACCACCTACCTTTGAACTAGCTTTTATCAACGAATTTTGAGATTGTCCGTCACATTATAACGTCCTCATGTATCTCTTTACGAAGAGTCCACACTTGTAATGCCGTTGCATAAACCATACTTTTAGTCTTTACTGTTAAAACGTAGCTAAAACTTTCGTGTAAAATTGTCTCTCTATCACTACTAATATTTCTACTGAAGTTAGACCTGGTTGTTAGGGCTACAGATTTGAAAATACTATAGCAAAGATTTAAACTTCTTTGCTATTAACCACAGCAAAGCATGAGTGTACGTAGTTTAGTATTACAGAAGGGTTTTAAAAATAATTTAAAAAATTAGGTAAAAAACGTGTAAAGAAATATAAGTAGATGAAGTTTACGAAGCTTAATAAAACAAACAAAAATCACTTTTAAAAATGCTCATAATTTACCAACATAATTTTGAAACGGATATGTTTTTAACTATAATTTGTATTTAATGCAAAATTTTTTAGTTATAATTAAGAAAGAAAATAAATATCCATCCATGTTTCAGTTAATACAAAATGGAATGTTGAAGTTCCTGGTATTTTTCGGAAACGTTCAACTTGTATCCACTTTTACTAAGCTGGGGGGTACTGCAATTTATTGAAAACATCATAGCACTGCTGTCCAACTGAAAGAATGTCACTGATGTTCATAGATTCCAGCCACTGTGTAGCCTTCTTTAAGCTGTTGTTAGTGTGGCGTTATAGTTGTTTCTCTAGGAAAGACACAGTATCATAAGAAGGCTTCTCGAAACTAACACAAAGATACTTTATCAAAGAAAGTTTTCCTTCGTAATTTAGTATGAAGCTACACAACGGGCTATCTGTGTTCTGCACACCTCGAATATCTAAACCCGGATGCTAGCGTTGTTATTTCACAGACATTCCGCTGGGCCACTGAGGGGGGGGCATCAAATAGTGCGTGTTTCTGTTACAGCAAAGCCATATCAGGATATCTATTGTATTTACCTAAGAGAATCGAACTCCTGATTTTAGCGTTGTAACTCCGCGAGGGAAGAGGAAGGGTGCTAAAGAACAGTTTAACCTCTCTCTCCCAAGTAGGACAGCGGTAATATTACGTGATTTACAACATTAATAGCTGGGATCAGATTCTCTGTGGTGGACGCAGCAGATAGTCTAATGTGACTTTGTCTTGAAACAAACAAACCCAACGGTGTAGCAAAATAAGATACAAAACATTTATATGAAAGCCAGCTTTTTTATATTCCTAAAATATACACTTCTCTTCGACACACAAGAAGTAAATTAAAAACGTGACCTCTGTATAACAAACTACTAATGTATGTTCCGTTATTCAACCCGAGATAAATAAAGCAATTTCACGTACTTTCGGAGAGTTCGTTTAAACGTTGTATGCTGCATAAAGAAAACTATCTCTAATTATCTGTTTCATCAGGTGCTGATCACATCATCGACAGGTGTACAGAACTCGGTGGATGTCCCAGGAAACATACCATAAAGTAACTGGTCGATTATTTACAAAAAAAAGGCTGGGTATGATTTTAGTCTATTGGTACATGCAGTGAGAGCATCTTTTATTAATTGGTTAGTTGTGTCCAGCTCAAAGTATGTAATAAGCCATCTGTGCTCTCTGCAATGCAAGGAATCGAACTTGGGTTTTTAGTGCCGTACTCCCTTAAACTATGGTTGATATACCAGTGACAAAAATATTTATATTTTCTGAAAATATATATGAAATCTAAATGCATAGAAATGTCCCAGCTAATTAGATAAATGTATTATTTTACGTTTTGTATGATAAGATAAATCTTCTTGTTAAAACGTATTTAGTTCCATTTAATGGATTAAATAACCTAACTTATTTTATTTTAATCCTTAGCTTCATCATATTTCACCTATAATTTCAATTCTGCCAGGAAATGATGTTGCAAATGAGAAACTTTTTATTTTTCCTTTTAGAAATAATAAAGACTTTACTTGAGTATATTCTGTAAGATTTTATTAAACTGTGTTTTACAGTTTTCGAATATAGTTAACTTGTGTCATTGTAAACAGGATTGAAAGTATCATAAACTTAGGCTAATTTTCTGTCTTGGACAAAAATTATATAACACAACGAAAGTTCAGTGAGCTTTACTCTTTATATGTCGTACCCTCTTGGTAAGAAGTTGCACTCGTTTCAAGTGGTTGGTTGATGTGGCGTTTTATAGCACAAATTGTTTGATTTTGAATTTCGCGGAAAGCTACACGTGGGCTATCTGCGCTAGCGGTCCCTAATTTAGCAGTGTCATCACTACCCACCGCCAACTCTTGGGCTACTCTTTTACCAACGAATAGTGGGATTGACCGTAACATTATAACGTACCCTCGGCTGAAAGAGCGAGCATGTTTGGTGTGACGGAGATTCGAGCCCGCGACCCTCAGATTATGAGTCGAGCACCTTAACCACCCGGCCATGCCAGGCCACTTATGGCGAAAAACAACTAAGCTATCTGCGCCAAACATCCGGCAAAAAGTTAAAATTAGTGTTAATTAGTAAAAATGAATTAAGGTAAAACAAAATAAAGTTTTATTTTTGAATTAAAAACTTCAGTAGCGTTAAATACAATTTTTATATCTAGTTTACAGCAGTAAGAGAGAAACTACAGTAATCTTAGTTTTAAAGGACTTTCTGTATCATAATTTTAATTATCATAATTCGCCAGGATGACTAACGGGTAAGTTCAAACATCAGCGTTAGCCACCTGAAGTTGGGCTTTCCAGTCCTGGTTTCCAGTTATTTGACGTCACGGCTATTTTCTAATTTAATGGACTTTGAAAAACACAAATATTTGTTAGGTGGACAGTGTCACCATCGCCAATGACAACATAAGGGATAAATGTTGGGACAAAACATGCTTAAAATGGTGCCGTCGTTGAGGTTCGTAACGACGGCATGGCAGTAAAATGTGTGACCCGAGTGTTACACAGATAACAAACACATTGGTGCAACAGTTCCAGATGAAAGAAAACGATTAGTTAAAAAAACTGTGACCAGTGCGTAGTCTAGCTAGGGCAACTCCCTCTTTCTGATTCTTAGGGAAACAAGACAGGCATGGTCCAATACAGGATTTTATTTGGAAAAGCTTTTCACGTTTCGCACTCCAATTCGATTGCCAACTGGCACAGAGCCGAATCTTGAATACATGATCATAGTCCATGTATGGAACAGACCTGTCATTCCTGTTCAATTAAAATTGCCAAAGGGTGACTGTATCAGCGGGTTTCAAAAATGTTTCCTGTAAGGAGAGGCACACGGGATGGTAAGAATCAATCAAATCCTCAATCTCATCTATATTTGCTCGAAAACCTCGACAGTTCCACTGGTTCAGAGTGGCTATTGTTATTTATGTGTAGGAGAATATGGTGGGTAGATCTGTTTGTGACCACGTTTTTTTCTTTATTGGATGAATATCTATCAACTTCCATGGATTCTGCCCTGGGTCGAGTAAGCAGGTTTTGTCTGTGGACAAAGATTTCAATTACTGAGAGCGTGAACGAATGGTCGATTTACTTCTCGGGACTGCAGAAGAGAACGGACCCGAGGAAACACTTGAACCTAAAGGATGTGAAACTGGACAGTCACTGAAAGGAGTGGTAGGGAGAGAGATGGAAGTAAACAAAGATGCGTCAACGTTTTAAATTATAGTGGCCGCAAGATTCTTAAGATGTTTTGCAAACGATTCTGTTGGAGGCACAGAAAGATCTGTCTGCATTCCCAGTGTGGTAGTGAGATAGAGTGCAGCAGCATATGTCTGAGGTGGAGTTGGGGACAATAATTTTCGAGCCTCTGGGTAGGTGATATTATTAACTGTCTTTAAGCATTGTATCTCTTTCTCTTCTATCCATTTAGGCAAGACATAGAGTAAGGGGGTGTGGGCCACTATAGTTAACGCAGTGTGGTTCCAGATTGCACTCGTAACCGTCGTGGTTTTACTACGACACATCAAAGAACTAGGACATGATGTTTTTCAGTGGCCAAACCGCTGATACTGGAAACATCTGTGAGGGTTAGGAACTTTGCAGTTCAGATACCTTGCTTTGACTGTGTCAGGAAGACGTGGTGATATAAATGTTAATATCAGAACACTGATATGGTCCATAATTCCGTCTTTACGAGTGAAGATTCGGCGCACCACAGTAACGCTTTGACTGGAAAAATAGCGAGGATCTCCGACTCGGGAATGTTCTTTCAATCCCTATCAACAATAACTCCTCTGAAATAATTCAAAGTTGCATGTGGAGTAACCTCAATGAATATATCCTCAATGGTCTTTGATTTCAAGAAAAATTTGGTATGTTGTGGTAAAGACGTTTCCACCAAAATGTCTCCAGAGCACAACTTCTTTACTGACTTTGGGGAGCCACAAAGTCCCTCTAATCTCTTTTGAATGAAAAATGAAGGCATCTGCCACAAGGATTTCTCAGATAAGGAATGGATAATTAACAATTGAGATGCAGAATCTGGCTGTAATATTGACTGTACGACAGAGTCGTTCATGTGTGGTCGTTTTCCAATGATCTGCTTATCATTTTTATCAGAAAGAGGGGCATCCATCATAAAAAAGTTATATTTCAGTGCCCACTGACCCCAGCCGCCATGGAGCTCTACGAGGGAATGCACTACAGTGTCACACAAGGACACCGCAGCAACGCCAAGGTTTCGTGGGCACTACACCCAAACAACAGCATCAGATACAATGCCCACAACACCTACTGAGAACATCCAACACTGGTACTTGGTTGACCCTAGCCCAAGTGGACCAGCCGATTGACCCTTTTATTCGGCTTTCTAATTTTTCATCATGTTTCTCCACTTTGTGTGTGTATGCTTGTGTGGTACACCCACAAATTGTGATCTTACGTTCAGACACTGCTAAAGAGTTAAACTGACCTTGAGACTAAACGAGATGTAAATAAAGTAAAAAATCGAGTTGTTGATTTTTGGCAGCGTAAAATAATCAAAGTGACGCTTTCAAAACCCTCTTGTCTGGTTGTTTGGAAAAAACTTTCTATCTAACGTCGTAACTATTAACTACACATTAAATTATACAGTGCTACACACCTCTCAGTACATATGTGTTATTTATATCATTGTTGTCCAACTTCGCTGATCGACTGTTTGTGGTCTGATACTAACTTCAGGCTTTTGTTTTGGTTAGGATTTCCCGTTAGCAGTTTTCGCGCAGCTACATGCCCATCCAGTTTATATCTTGTTAGTAAGTATCTTACTGTTCTAGATGAAATATTCACATCTGTATTTACAGTAAGGTCATTATCACCGTTTAGAGAGTTTTGGTTTTCTTTCTTGACCACTTCTATTATCGACAGTTTTACTACTCTCTTCAAAGACTTTCTTACAATTATTATGAAACGTAGTTCTTAGGCACGACTATATGAATTATGTTACCGAGTCACGATTTGAGGGTTACTCGTGCTACTAACAAACACACAGAGAAATAAAGCGTTTAATGTCATTTACATATCACCGACTGACCTTCAAAAACCTAGGTGTAGACACGTAAGGGTGCTACCACAGTCGAATAGTGGTGATATGATATAGAAATGATACCATTGGCAGTTATTGACACTGCCAGGAGGACTTAGACTATTTCCTAAATAATTTCAAATAACTGCTTAGATTTACTGAACTCAGGAATAGGTAATGCAATAAGTTTATTAGATATTTGGTGCCCCAATGATGGATATTGTTGAACTTTTATGAAGATGAAAATTGGTGAATAGGTCACCATGTACACGTTTTGTTCATTTTTTATCCTTTGGTGAATCAAGTAATCTTCAAGGCTGAATTCAAGTCTCGAAAATGTATAATTATTCAAACATGGGTGGTTATAAAAGTGATATTTGATCCTTCTTTACATGAGAAGGCAACATTACATTGATCTATAATAGCGGGTTCCTCGTAAACACATTCACTGAAGGGCTTCCAAGTAAATAGATACAATATTAGAGGGTAAGAAACACTTCATCGTTGACTGAAGTCACACCTATGAAGCAAGATTCAATGCAGTCATGTTAAACAGAGTTCAAATTCGTGATGACGAGAAAACTCCAATTGAAGAGAAGGCCAACATTGATAATTTTAACTGCTCCAAAACATCATCATCGTCATGTGTGGCTCAAAATATCAGATCCTTAAGCTCACTGTTGCAAGCACTATCAGATGTTATGTTTCCGTCACACTAATTACATAGTCACCCAGGACCTGTTACACCATGTCCTTCCAAAAGTGCTGAGTGAAAGCAACAGAAGTATTACTTTAATTGTGGATTGCTTGGTCACTGAAACAGGAATGTCTCATACTCAATCAAGAAACAGGAACTACTCAAAAATATGATACTCTATAATCCAAGAGTTAAAAGGTGGACTTTCTTTCTTAAGGGTAAATCCTGAAGAAGAAAGGTCCACCGTTCTAAGGCACGACTTAAAAGGTATCATATTTTTGTGTTGATTTCTTGAATCTACACGATTTTCTAAAATCATGAACAGGTTGATTCAAGCCATTAACTCACATACGTACACTGCTTGCATGTGTCCAAGTTGTGTAGTAACCAGTTGACAACTTGGAATGCAGCATGATTATGAAAATAAATGGGTGAGAGATTGTTTTAGTACATAACGATTGTGCTAAAACTTTGTACAAGTACTGTTGTGTATTAGGTGCTCTGAGAGAAGCCACTACCTTGGTCACACAACAGTGACCTCATTCTAGCAAACAGAGGTGAGTTGACAACAAATGGCGGGGACACCTCCAACATAATACCCATGCTATATCTCAAAAATAAGTGTTACTATTGCCAACCCAACTATACATTTCAGATAGCATGGTCTGTAGACAATGTGAGATATGATTTTCAATTTCAGTAGAACCTGGTTTGGTTTGTTTTGAATTTCATGCAAAGCTACATGAGGGCTATGGAAATACTTGATAGGTATTTAGGTTAGATTATCATTTCGTTCTCCAAGTGTGAACGAAAAATACCCAGGTGCAGTCAGAAACTATTGTTTCTCTTCACTCCACACTAGGCAAGAATAAATTAGTCAACTGATCACGGAGATAATTAAGTGAATTGGAGTGGCTTGTTAGTTATTTATCAAGAGCCATGGTCACTGATGACCTTAAAATTGACTGATTTGTGCATCTGAGTGAGGAGCATCAGGAAATAGCTGAGAAGCAGGCCGGCTAGCCGGAGAGAAAATGGAGAATGAAGGGAAAAGATTCAGCACAACATTCACAAGTGTCCGAAGAATTACATGGTGTGATTTCAGCCAAAGTGAAGAAGGTAGAGAGATACAAACGCAGTACGCCGACATGGTTAAGACTCATGACACTGATTAACTGGACTTTAAACATAAAATTTAGGAACTAATGTGGCAGACCTCTTTTCAGAGCTGGGATCTATAGATCCTATGAAACAGAAATTTAGCTGTGGGAAGAAACGGGATTACCCCGAGAAAACCCACTTTCACGACCAGGATGCCGAATAAAGTCCCTGACCGTGCCCGGAAGAAGAGCTGTAATGAAAGAAAAATACAAGGATTAATTATAAGAGATATACAATAGCACTTACAATAAAAAAGAAATGATCAAATGATGTTAATACACATAGATTGCAACTAGGATGCTTTAGAACTAAGAAGACGAATGATCTGAAGGACATGGCGGATCATCTGAGATGCGTGGGTCTGATTTTAGCTTGGGCAAAGGAGAGAGAAGGAAATTCTCGTTTCTAAACAGTGTTTCTAAATGGGAGATCTTTCAGTGCTAACTTTCTGGATGCTCTCATGAATCGTATGTATTTAGGATACTGGGTTGCTTGATGAGTCGTGGCTGTCTTTGTTTGAGAAACAGCGTCTGCTGCTTGGATACTGTCGGTCGAAGCAGAGGTTTCACAAGTTTTAGCCTCTTCAGTGGTGGTTTGTGTGCTTGGGGATATTTTGTTACCAAAATCCATTTGGGTATACTTGTTTGATGATTGATATCTGTGTTAGTCATCCCTAATATAGCAGTGCAAGACTAGATGAAGGCAGCTAGTCATCACCCACCACCAACTCTTGGGTTACTCTTTTACAAAGGAATAGTGAGATTGACCATCACATTATAAAGCCCCTACAGCTGATAGTGAGAGCATGTTTGGTGTGGCAGGGATTCAAACCTGCAACCTTCAGATTATAAGTCGAGTGCTTTAACCACCTGTCCATGCCAGGCCCAGCAGAATCAGTCAAATACCTATAACAGTGTGTAACATAAAAACATTCAGATAAAGGAATCAGATTTGTCCATGATGTTACATGGACACACTACTGCACCAACACTGTATGTGATGATGATAGAATTAACACACCGTTTTCTGTTTAAAACACCAAAATGCACTCTTGCAGACAATCATTGTTTAGAGTAACAGCTTTATACCAGTAATGCTTTGGTGATTATGGACAGATGGAAATTCAGCTTCTTTGTACTAGTGATGCTTTGGTGATTACAGACATGATGAGTACACAATACCACACATAGATTACTTCACCAGATAGCAAGAGTTTGTTTATAATTGGACCATTCAGATCTTAGATACAATGCAGCTGTGAAAGACACTGATGTAGCATTGACAATAAACTTTTCAACTTCAAGTGGTTTATCAAAGGTTGTGAAAGAAGCAGTTGAAGGGCCCAAATTTTAGAGTATGGGTGCTACTTCCTATGTGACAAGATAAAGTGCAAACTTCACAGATGCTTTAATTATGTGCCACTTGTATGAGAAGTTAAGAGTGAAAAGTATGTTGTATCACTGCTATGAACCACACAGACATGTTGTATAATGTGTTGGAACTAGTCTTGACAAGAGCACTAAGAGGTACATAATATTTTGTAAGATTCAAGGAGATTTTGCAGGCTATTTGAAATAAGAAGATACAAGAATCTACAACAGGTACTCAACCATTTCTTATGAGAATATGTAGGGGAAATCATGAAATATTCAGGTATTTATGAAAGTCAGTGCTCAGATTAGGATTTGAGACCATATTTGATTACATCTCATTGGGTGTGTTCTAAAAACATATACTTTTACACATTTGTCTATTATCTAATAAAAGATATAAATATAAACAACATTTTCAGGGAAGGGGGCACTTTTTGGCCACCCCTTTATATATCCCTTTACATATTATGCCTTCCTATACAACAGACACAGTTAACTTCTCATGGCTCTGTTCTCTAACTAGTTAAGCCTTTTTCACAGAGTTAGTCATTATCCAATTTCTTTACAGTATGAAACATGAAGTTATAAAATCCAGGACAAGACAGACAGATGTCTTAGTAGTCTCTGACTGAATTTTACTGCCTTCCAGTAAATGGATTTCACTATATTCATCTGAACATAATGCTCAAGGTTGAAGGTGTGATGTGTCCTTGCTACACCCCTGATATCATCAGCTCATTTTTCCTCATGAGAGGGTTTCAGATTGTGTAAGCAGTCATCCATTTCTCACAAAATGCATGCTGATCTACTTCATGATGAGGTGGCTCCAGCTTGTAAACTATATTCTCCAACCACATCTTTGCTCTTTTCATCATAAATAAATCTATTCAGCATCAGGTTTCAGAATTCCCACATATTAACAACCTCAGTGCTCTACAGAATGTCCAGATTCAGTGACTCTCTATTTCTCAAGATTCTTACTTTCTACATGCACCACCCATGATATCAATAAGATGTATTTTTGTTTTGCAGGTCTGTGTGGTTAAAAGTAATGAAAAGAATCTGAAATGGTTGTACAACTTTTGGCAACATCTTCTAGCATTGGATCCAACTGTCAGAAGAAAAGTCAACACTTCTCTGCAACAACCATTTTATTATGTCCAGTCTGTTAGAATCCCCTCATCTATAATAAAATGACTCATCTGAATCTTTCTAAGATAGGAACATATAACATTAAAGTACAACAAAGGTCCATTTGACCCATATGGGCTTTCCAATTCACTAATCAACACACAAACAACACAAGAAATACCCAAAAGATGGGCCTGGCATGGCCAAGCATGTTAAGGTGTTTGACTCGTAACCGAGGGTCACGGGTTCAATCCCAGTCGCACCAAACATGCTTGCCCTTTCAGCCATGGAGGTGTTATAATGTGATGGTCAATCCCACTATTCATTGGCAAAAGAGTAGCCCAAGAGTTGTTGGTTAATGGTGATGTCTAGCTGCCTTCCCTCTAGTCATACATTGCTAAATTAGGTATCGGTTAGCGAGATAGCCCTCGAGTAGCTTTGTGCTAAATTCAAAAAACAAACAAAACCCAAAAGATAGCCATTGTCATTGAAATATTTATTAAGCATTCCCTTAAACTTCCCATAATTAATGACATCTACTACACCTGGAAAAAAAATCTGTTCAAGAAGTCAACCATCCTGCTATAAAATAAAACTGTCTTACCAGATGATGACTCCTTCCCTGCTAAAATTCATACACATGTTCCCTAGTCCTACCACTGTTCTATCCATTAAATATGATAAAAGCTCAGAATTAATGTGATCATATTATTTCCACCTACAAACTTTTCAGATGAGAAATACTGCTTAAATCTTCATTAATAAAAACTGAAGAAAACAAAACTGAATTTAATAACTCATCAATCTTGTATCTTTATCATCCCTCAAAGAATCTATTTCCATCCTAATATTTTTTTACCCTCGATGTATTTTAAGTCCCTGTTAATTTTTAGTTTTAGTGAATCTTCTATCATTCACCCTTTTCAATGTTCTAATGTCCTGTCTTGCCAACTTTTAATATTCTAAATATTCTGTCATACCAGTCAATTTAAAATGAATCTGTGAAGCTTTTCTGTAATTTTATCCATTATTCCCTTTGTAAGCCAACCTGGTTTTTCACATGCAGACACCCTTTTCTTTCTATAAGGAACACGTTATATTGGTTATTTAAAATGATTCAGCTTACAAAGTTTCACCATAAAGCCAAGGTATAAATGTTGTTAGTAATTTTTCCCAAGAGATGATATCACAAGATGAATACTAATAAACCTAAAGTTCTATTAACTGGAAAGTATTCCTCTAGGTAAATTTCCAAACACTGTTCATTTCATTTTAAAAACCACAGAAGTGTATACAAAATTAACCCTATAATAACATAGCTAGTTATATTAAGCTTACATAATCCACAAACTACTGCCAATACTATATCTCTTTGAATATGCTGATTTCACAATAAACGTAAGTTACTGAATTCAATCTTTAGTTGAAATATAGTCATTTTAATGAAATTCAAAGAGATTTCTCTACCATTCCATTTCTAAAGAAAAAGTGTATAGAGTTAAAACAGTTAAGTTATTCAAAAATATATTTAAATATAAGTTAAATTAGCATAACACTATGAAATTCTGCTAGAAAATCACAACTAAAATGACTAAAAATAAACAATTTATCAGTGATGTTTCAGAGCAAGCCTATCTATTGTGGTTATTGTGGAAACTTATCATAATGATAAAAATTGCTGGTTTATAAATCAAATCTTGTAACTGTAGCATCACAGGCCACACAGAATGAATGTTGAAAAGCAGAATGAAAAGGGTTTACATCTAAAATAAGGTAGAATGGTAACAATAAAAGAGTTTGTCCCAAACTGGAGATTACAACAAGTCAACTGATAATAAACTTCCCTTGCTCATACTGACACTTAAAGGAAAAATAACAATTATTTGGAATATTCCAACAATTTGGAGGAAATCCTTAGAAAGCAGAAGCACAATATTGCATATTAAAAGAAAACTTTGCCAATAAACATTTGTTGGTTGATTTAGTGTTTTATGGCACAAAACAGCTAGGCTATCTGCACCAAACGTCTGGTAAAAAATTAAAAGTAAATGTAGTAAAATTCATAAAAAGAAATTAACATAAATCAAAACAAAGTTTAAAAAAACATAAATAGCATAAAACCAATGTTTACACCTAGTCTACAACGCCAAGAGAAAACTACAGTAATTCAAGTTCTAAAGAACTTTCTGTAGCGTGACTGTAATAATCATAACTCACCAGGAAGACTAACAGATAAGTACAAAAACCACCGTCAGTCACCTGAAGTTGGCCTTTCCAGTCCTGGTTTCAAGTTATTCAATGTTATGGCCAGTTTCTAATTTCAAATCGAACTAGATGAACTGTGATTTTAAAAGGAGCCACATTAAAAGGTGTAATGTATAAATATAAAATATTCAAATGGTATTAAAAGATTTTAACCTGCCAGATCAGGTTAAAAACAATCAGAAGGATAGCAAAGAGAAACAGAAGATAGATGGCACAGCATCTCATAGTGTATATCATCAGGTCCAACCAATGTACTGCCAGACCAATGATAAAGGGACGATTATAGTCATAGAGACAATCAGCTCAACAGGAAAGAGGTGATTGCTTTGCCTGAGTCTTGATGGCTAAGAAGGTGGAAGAAGAAGCAGAAGTGCTAGATACCTGGCAAAAGCTTTCACCTAAAGTATCGGCGATGCTCTGGCCATCAGAGAGCAAGATCAAGAAGGGGACAGAGCTATACTGCCCACTGACCTTTTCACTCTTGTCCCATATGACTTTGCAACTGGTGATAGAAGATATGCTAGTTGTGAACTAAATTCAAGATTCCTTCTGGCACATGTGCACGGGTCTGTTGAAAAGCTATGTGGTTCGAGAGTGTGGGATTTCTACAGAAAGTATCCCAGGCTCATTTTTAAACCTTCCATACCATGTGGCAGGAAGGATTCCACAATGGATGAGGATATAGTTGAAAACATGTTGAGGTTTTAGGAATACATTGAGCAGCTGCTTGTGTAATACAGTCAGTTACTGCTGCCACACAGTTGTCTATTGATGGCTTACAGACAATGGCAGGATCAAATTCTGCAAGAGCAGTGAAAAAGGGCCAGTTTGCATGATCCAACTTCCACAGGGGCACACGGGTCAGGTGGTATTGACCACGGCCAGTCTCTCTCAAGATTATAGGAAAATGATCACTGCCTTGTGGATTATTGTCAACCTTCCAGGAAAAATGGGAAAATAACGAAGGGGAGCAAATAGAGAGATCAACAGCAGTATAGAACTGACTAGGCACATTGAAATAAGTAGAAAAACAAGTATAGAAAAGAGAAAGGTTGTGATCAGAGCATACGCTCTATAAAGCAACCCCTCTTATCAATATCAGCACTTCCCCATAGAGGATGAACAGGCAACAGTTCAATGAGAGCATCAAGGTCTGATTGATCATATGTCTCTCCAGGTAGAGAGAACAGACAGTGATAGTATATGGCCCAAGGAAACATGGATGGCTACGACCTCCAAGGATATGTCGAGTGGCAAAGTCAGGGTGGGCACAAGCTGATCAACCAACAGTGCCACCCCTCCATACACACGCTCATCACACAGCCTGTCTTTTCTATACAAAGAAAGTGACTGTATTAGCAGGTTTCAGAAATGTTTCCTGTAAGGAAAGACAAACAGGATGGTAGGAAGCAATCAGTGTTTTGATGTCATCCAGATTAGAATGTAAACCTCGACAGTTCCATTGTATCAGGGTGGCCATTTTATTTACGTAGGCGAATTGGGTGGAGAACCCTTCTGTTTATGACCACGTCTTTTTTCCTTACTTTCCTTATTTGAGGTAGGTCTATTGACCTCCATGGAACCTGCCCTGGGTTGATTGGGCAGGTCTTTGCTGTTGGAAGTGGATTCCAGAGACTGAGGATATGAACAAATTATTGTTTTGCATCTTGGGGTGAGAGAAGAAGATGGATCTGAGGAAATGCCTGTACCTGGAACCAAAGGATGTGAATCTTGGGGTTTGGTGGAATGTATATAAGGGACAGAGATAAGTGTTGAAGTTGATTCATCAACATTTTTAACCATAGAGGTCAAAAGACTTATTTGTTTAAAGAACGATTCTTCAGGAGGCACAGAGAGATCTATCTGCACTCCCACAGTAGTTTTGGAACGAAGTGCAGCAGCATACATCTGAGATGAGGTGGTGGACATCAATTTTCGAGCCTCAGGATATGTAATGTTATGAATCGTTTCAAACACTGCACCTCTTTTCTTCCAACCATTTAGGCAAGAATGAAAGTAGGATGGGTGAAAGCCATTGCAATTGATGCAATGAGGGTCTGTTTCACACTGAGACATCGTGGTCCTTGCCATTGCAATGAGCACTCGTCAAGGAACCACGATATGACGTCTTCAAGTGACCTAACCATTGATACTGGAAACATCAGAGAGGATTTGGAATGTATGAACATACTCTGCAATTAAGATGACCTGCCTTGATGATGGCAGGTGGACGTGGTGACATAAATATGAGAATGAGGACATTGGTTGGCACCATAATTCCATCTTTGAGAGTGGAGATATGCCTCACTACAGAAACTCCTTGGGTGGAGAAACCAGCAAAAATCTCTGACTCTGGGATGTTCTTCAAATCCCTCTCATCAATAACTTCTCATGATGAATTTAAAGTAGTATGAGGTGTAACCTCAATAGGTATATCCCCAATTGCCTTTGAATGCAACAGGAGTTCACTGTGTTGAGATGTGGATGTTTTTACCAATATGTCACCAGATCAAAGCTTCTTTACTGACTTTGGAGAGCCAGCAAGTTCCTCCTGAATGAAAAAGGGAGACATTTGCCCTAAAGGTTTGTCTGAAGTGAGTGCAATATAAGAATATGAGGTACAACAGGTGGTATGGATGGTGAGGATTGCTGCTCAGAATCTTCAAGACTGTTTTTTTTATCAAGATTTTTAATTGGAGTATACATAATAAAGAAAGGGAATTTTTGGTGCCCACCCCCCATGGAGCCCTACAAGGGGATGAACTACAATGTCAAACAAGGACACTGCAGCAATGCCAGGGTTTTGCGAGGACTATACCCAAATTACAGCATTAGATATAATGTCCACAACACCTGTTGAGAACATCCAACCCTGGTACTTGGCTGACCCTAGCCCAAGTGAACCAGCCAATTGACCGAAGGGAGGCCACCCCAAGACTGCCCGTCTGGAGGAATTCAAGGCCAAAGTGGTGTGTTAGGGTTGGATCCCTCAGCCACTAGGATCCTCTCCTGCCCTTCACGGGTTGCCATGCACAGCAAACACATGGGTGGATGTTTAGATCCCAGAGGAAGTAAGTTGAAAGAACAAAACCTTTCCTGGAAAGACCCTCACCACGTACAGGAATCCACACTGAGGGGTCAATAAACATTGAATAACAACTTCCTAAGATGTGTGTGTAATGCTTAAAATCTATAATTAAGAAAAATATTTATTTAAAAACGCTACCAAGATAAAATTGAATGATCACTAATGTGTAAAGTGTCATTAATAGTGATGGTCCATGAATCATTTACAGAAAGTAGCTAAGAAAAGTACATTAAAACTGGAAAAAAACTAATTTAACTCAATGTAAACAACGTATTTTGAAGTAATGTATAATATTGTTAACATTATCATGTAAGAAGTTTTATAAGTGAAAATTGAAAGTGACCAGCTTGTTGTTTGAATAGTTTTGTGGTACATTACTGGCCTTGTTTGCCAGGCATTCTGGACACAAGACCCAGTCTCACAGTCAATATTCAATTACTGGTTTTTCATATAAAATATATAATATGAATTATTTCAATATAATAATGTTAGCTACTTTTTAACTGATTTCTAATGGATTTAAACAAATAATTGTAAGTCTGTTATAGACTCCTGTGATTTGGTCTCTGTATCTAACATAACTCATTATAGCGATGTAGCTCATAGTCCCAGAGTCATTTTTTTGCTTATGGTTTTCCTCATGGAAAAATATTTAATATTAATTATTATAAAATAATGCTTAGTAAACAAGCACTGTGTTCAAAAATATAACTGAGTTGCATGAGGAGAACTAGAAATTAAGTTAACCTTGAAATCTACCAGCTAACCCTATATCTTCTCCCAGAAACATTGTTTGTATTGTTGCCAATACAAACCCAATAATATAAACTGTAATAAAAGATGTCTTTGGAAGAACATTTGTAAGGTTATTGTAAATGCAGCTTTAATAATTTACCAGTATATGTGGTAAGGATTTGTTTCTTTAATCAGTTGGAGACCAGTTTTTTAGTAAAATGTATTTTTCATACATATTTGAAAAGGACAGTTGATAAAGATTATTAAAGACACCAATATTGTGTGACACAAAAGGGTTTATTTTAAATATGGGAGGACTTAAAAGTAGGGACTAACAAGGATTCAAAATAATTCACCTGCCAAAAATCACCTTACTGAATTCTGACCATTCAAAATATTGGTTACAATGTATTATAAACATGTACACTAATAATAAGGAAGTCACTAAAGATTCCTGTATAACATTGGAAAATTTCTTAAACAGCTACTTTTTTGTTTGCTACCACACCTACCTGATAGTTCAGACTACAGAGATGCCAACTATTTCAAATGAGTGAGCGTAATGATTGTAGACAGAGCTAATTATTATTTGCAGCTACTAGGCCTGACCAATGTCAATAAGATTTTATTATTATATTATTAGTATAACTATTATTATTTATTACTGCTATAAATTGTTCATTTATGACTGTGTTTTGTGTATTTAATAAATAAATTTACAAAAATTATTTTGAAATTATGTCTTATTTAGTTCAGAGTAACAAACATACTGGTAAAACAACATTGAACATGTACAAACAGTAAGCAGAAAAAGCCTTTGTGTAAGGACTAGTTTATATCATGTTTATGACACTTATTGTAATAGTTTTGCAGCTGTTGCAGCCTTCGATTTCATGAGAATGTCTCTGGATGGTTAGGAGTTACAACAACATTGTCCATTTGACTGCATACACATCTTGTGTGTTATAATACTGCTCAAAACTGAGAAGCTCAAGTTTGGTCTGAACTTGCTTTTGTTTTAGTCACTAAACTAAATATCATTTCACTGTCAGCATTAGAATGGAAGATTGTAAGAATTCCAAGCATAACCCTACACAGAATGTCATACTTCTGGTTGCCATTTCTATCCTTAACTGTAGACAGCTAAACCCAAAACTTGTCAACATTCAACTGAAGGACAGTTTCTGAGAAAGTATCAATTTGATAGTTCAAATATTGCCCTTCCAATTTGTCAATAGTGTCGTGCTCATGTATTGGCAAGGACAGGATACCTGTCTGTAAAGAAGCGTAGAGAAGAGAAATCTTTGCTGACTTTCAGTTTTGGATCAGCAACCTCTGCGTGAATCAGAAGTTCGTCATTCAGAGGAAAATGTTTCACCATGTAATTTGTAGCTGCAATATAGTATTTCTTGACACTGGTGTAGAAGCTGATCAGGTCCAGGCCCTTTTTCTATTTAACAATGTATTCCTTGGCAGCATTTCCAATAGAAACTGCTTCATCAGATTTGTGTAAGGATTCATTGTTGTAGTCAAGTTCAGTGATGTTGCCTTCAAGATATTCTGGCTTGATGTATCTGATAAGTATATTTTTAACTTGTGTGATCAAAGTTCTATGCATAGTGTGTATGCAAGGTTCTTCTCTTTGTAATATCAAATTGGCTTGCTCAAATAGAGGAATTGCAGACTGAAAAAAAAGACAAAATAACAAGTTCATTTTGTTGTCCAAGAAAACTGTTAACTTATCTAACTTGCTCTGCGCATAACATTTCTTGGTTACTTCCTTGCTAGCTTTCGTTTCTTCTCTTTTTTCATTGATTGTCTCTTCTTTAGTTCAAGGTCAGACTGCCTAAACATATATTAGGTTATATCAAATGTTTCTTTGTCTGCTTTTGGAGACTGTTGTCATGTGTCCCTGTGTGGCTGAGAGGATGTTTTGACTGTTAAAATCTTGCTGCCTGACTGAGCTGCACATTTAGATCCTTTTTAATCTAGTTTTTCCTTTTCAAAGTGAAAATGCTTCTTCAATGGCTTCCACATGTCCAATATTCTGTTGAGGCACACCCCAAGTGATAGCCATCTTGTGTTAACAAGTTGTAGAATTTTTTTTTTTTTTTTGTCATACAATCCTTCAAATTCTTCAAAATGTTGTTTTCTGCTTGCACTTTGTGCAGAAAATAGTAGATATCTATCAATATATCAAAAACTGGACAGGGCAGTTCTCTGGAAGCTTTCTGAGCAGCAATATACATGAGGTGACAGGCACAGCCCATGAAGTAAATGCTAGGCTGTTGTCTTGAGATGTGTCCCATCACACCTTTACCTATACCAGAAAACTGAGGCATTGTCTGAAAAAACCTAAGACAGTTTTCCCATGGAATTTTCAGCTTTGTCAGTTCATGGTCCAAAAGCTTGAAAATATTCTCTCTCGTTGGAGCTTCTTTCCATTCTACCATTGTCAAAAGAGAACAAACAACTATTCCAAGCAAAGGGTCAAGATATCATACAACCACTGGATACAGTTTTGAGTCATCCATGTCTATGGATCCATCTGTGGCTAAACTGTAAACACTGTTAGTAAGTATGCTTAAAATCATTTTGTCATCTTCACAACACAACATTTGTACAATGGCTGTAGTTTTGGTTCTAGCACAGCCATATTTTTTTGCTATATCAGAGTCTGGGAACATTTTTCTGAATAGATGTCCTGCATGATCGGCTACAGCTAGGGGTAAATTATGAGCAATGACGAATTGCGTGAACATCACTTCTGCATTTATAGTTTCATATTCTGAATTCTTACTCATAAATGTTATCTGCATCGCTTTTGTCTTCGCCTCAGCCTTTTGTTGGTGAGATGCTGATTTTGTATGTCTGGAACAATTGTTTATCCCACCATGCACCACAGAAAAATCGATGTGATAAACTATACAAAATGCATGACTATCATTGACTTTTGATGCAATGACCAGATATTTTGCACTTTACTCTTTCCTAAATTTTTGATTCACAGTTTTAGTCCTTTTAGATTTGACAGAAACAAGACAATCTGTTGAATGAGGCCTCTTTTGTCCATCTTGTGAACAATCACATTGGTGTTTCTATGCTGCTTAGAAAACGAGAAATACCCATCTACCCGAGTGCTGATTGGCTGACAAGCACTGATGACATAACTATGGATTTCCCCACGTACCCAGTAGGAAAAGCACTGCACTCAAACTATTGGTAGACGTTGGAGATACAAATATTTTTTTATTATTTCAAGCATAAACATGATTATTGCAAGTAGCCATTTGGATTATGTCTTTTATTTATTATCAAAATTTATTTGTATCTCACTAGAAATTTTCTTTTCACCCCTTTCAAGCCCTGGGTGAACAATCTATCACTTTATTGTACAAGCCTATATAATACATAATAATTTGGGAGTTTCAATAAGTCATAATATTTATCTGTATGTGAGTATAGTTGTAATGTATACACCAATATCGTAATGATTACGCTCAAATCGTAATGGTTGGCATATCCGAAACTATCACTGTAAGATTTGTCCAGCTTACCTGACTGGTCTGCAAATATCTGTTTTTGATATTCTGATAAAGATACATCTATATTTATGTATGTAGGTATAATATTATACACAGCTGTAAGGTAAACTGTAAGTACATCACACTTGTATTTAAGTATGTTATCAAACCAAGCATACCAATGGATAGACAAACAACAGTTTCTAAAGGTAAAAAGTAAATAGTGCTAAAAAAGGTAATAAAATATGAATTAAAACCACAATCATAAGTTTATAAACTTTAATTCTTACTGTGATCTACAGATAAGTGTATAAAGTTGCCAAAGTAAAAATTCAATTTTATAAATTTGTGATTATGGTTTTAAATGATGTTTTACTAATTTTTATAGCAGGATCCCTACTTCATTTTAAAATTCATAATTTTTTAATGCAACTGCTTCATAAGGTTTTATAGCAGGATCCCTACTTCATTTTAAAATTCATAATTTTTAATGCAACTGCTTCATAAGGTTTTATAGCAGGATCCCTACTTCATTTTAAAATTCATAATTTTTTAATGCAACTGCTTCATAAGGTTTTATAGCAGGATCCCTACTTCATTTTAAAATTCATAATTTTTAATGCAACTGCTTCATAAGGTTTTATAGCAGGATCCCTACTTCATTTTAAAATTCATAATTTTTAATGCAACTGCTTCATAAGGTTTTATAGCAGGATCCCTACTCATTTTAAAATTCATATTTTTTTAATGCAACTGCTTCATAAGGTTTTATAGCAAGATCCCTACTTCATTTTAAAATTCATAATTTTTTAATGCAACTGCTTCATAAGGTTTTATAGCAGGATCCCTACTTCATTTTAAAATTCATAATTTTTTAATGCAACTGCTTCATAAGGTTTTATAGCAGGATCCCTACTTCATTTTAAAATTCATAATTTTTTAATGCAACTGCTTCATAAGGTTTCATAGCAGGATCCCTACTTCCTTTTAAAATTCATAATTTTTTAATGCAACTGCTTCATAAGGTTTTATAGCAGGATCCCTACTTCATAATAAAATTCATAATTTTAATGCAACTGCTTCTGTAAGGTTTTATAGCAGGATCCCTACTTCATTTTAAAATTCATAATTTTTTAATGCAACTGCTTCATAAGGTTTTATAGCAGGATCCCTACTTCATTTTAAAATTCATAATTATTTTATACAACTGCTTCATAAGGTTTTATAGCAGGATCCCTACTTCATTTTAAAATTCATAATTATTTTATACAACTGCTTCAGAAGGTTTTATAGCAGGATCCCTACTTCATTTTAAAATTCATAATTATTTTATACAACTGCTTCATAAGGTTTTATAGCAGGATCCCTACTTCATTTTAAATTTCTACTCTTGTATTTTTTTTATATTTTGTACTAATATAACCATTTATTTTTTGGAGCTGTTTCAGAAGGCCAAGAATGGGTGTTACAAGGATTATGTGACATTCATTGCTAGCTGAATGATATCCTAGTGAAAAGTAAAGATAATGTGGAACACTTCAAAAATTTGGATGTCATACTTTGACACAAGAACTATGGCTTAAATATTAAGAACAAAGGTGTTTTTTTTTATATATTATTAGAATACCTGCAACACATTTAGATGATAAAGACTTAAGTACATCGCTAAAAAAAAAGGTCTATTAAAAAAGACTTCAGCACCAGAAAGTGGTTATTTCTACAATTAAAAAAGTAATTTGACAGATTTATAATTAATTTCTCCATAAGTTTAAATTCACTGTATACTAGGTCCAGGTAAGTCACTGCATCAGACTGTGATACACGAGTTAAACAGTAGTCAATGTATTCTGATGTTTTAATTTATCATGACCCAAGCCTTCCAATTAAGCTTTTTATGATCTGTCACCCTATGGGTGCTATTATCACTCATGTCCTAAAATGTGAGAATGAAGGATTATTTTTTCACAGTTATCTTTGACCCATAGAATGGTACTCTAACCTTATTAATAAAGATGAATTTAAATTTACTCTTGAATATTATATCAATGACAAAGCAGATAGAAACAATTTATTCAAATCATGTAGACAACATGCAAAGTATACTAAAACAAAAGAAGAAACTATAGTAGCTCCCAAATTACCTTAGATTCTTATCCTGGCCTCAAATGAAGGAATAAAAGTTAAACTTGGTATGAATAATTTACTAATACTGTTCTATACCTCACAATATGAAATTTCTTTACAGGTCATACCTCCTGAGCTTGAAGTTTTATGTTGATCTGTAACAGAAACAATATTCAGAAATATATTAAAAAAGAAGGTATAAACACGTATGTGAGAGACATACAAGTAGAACAAAAGACTAAATTAATGTGTGCAAAACATGATGTGACAGTATCATAAGCAAGCTGGTTTCACAAAACCTTTTGGTCTAAACTAAGAATTTTTCAACTATTATCAAATTCTAGGACAACTCATAAATGGTTCACAGTTAAACTCCAATGAGTTTGTAAGATTTTGGACAAACATTGGTCCTAAGCACAACATATGTGTACCATATCACCCAACAACTAACTAATATGTCAGCTGAACAACTTCCAGATTATAACACAAGAACTTAAGTCAGTAAAATGAAATGCATGTACCACAACTTGTTATAAGTTGAACCACTTACCATTTGTCAACAGAAACACTTCATGCAACAACAAATAATTCTCCACAATTTTGCCTCTTAAATGTCCACTTCACTCTGACTGGATCCACTTTGACCAGACGTGTCCTTACATATTGAATAAAACAAGGATTCACAGAAACAAAGACTAGTAGTAGATATATTCAATACTGGACATATTGTGGATATTTGAAGGGAAAGAAGGTAATTCCACAACTTGTGAGTACCAAAACTGAATCCAGTTGATGTTTGACTGGAATTTAGTCAGAGGCCTTATGCTGACTAGTTACTGCATTGTTTAGGAAATAACAGTAGTAGAGTATTTTTAGCAATAATTCAATCAACCTTGTCTCACTCTTAATGAAGATGTAAAAACAGGGAGATAAAACTTTGTTACCGATCTTACCAAACCATAGTGTTGCACTAGCTACAGAACTATCACCAACTGCTGCTATTAAAGTATGTTATACTGTTTAAATCAGGGGTTCTTAACCAGGGGTGCCCGCACCCCCTAGGGGGTGCGAGGATGCCCGTGAATAATTAAAGCAAATCTATATTTTTACATAAGAGTATGCTTTATATTTCTCCTAAGAAGAAACATTTTTGCTTCAGCAGTGTTCCGAGATAAAGTTAAACCTAAACCTGATTTCCTAATGAAGTGGTAAAGTTGCATCAGATTCCAATACAGGGTAAACAAACGGGTATGTCATTTGGATAGACGAGGAAGGAACGCGTACAGGACACGTGTGCAACACGGAGAGAGAGGGAGGTTATCATCACGTCTCAGTCCACACCACCCATCCGCGCCATCAACACGTGAGTTATGGTCTCCTGTTTCAATGTTATTTTTTTTCTGATGCATAACAGTAGGGTGGAAGATTGGTTATGTATTATTTCAGATTTTGCTTTCTACACATTTATTTAAATGAGCGATGGGTTGTTTACATAACATACATCATCACTGTAGCAGTGTAGCCATTACAATATTTTCATAGAATGTATTGTCATGCCTACAAATCTACTGATTAAACCAGGTATTTCAGTCTCTCCATCACATATTTTAGAGATAATTCATAAAAAAGAAAGAAAACACCTACACATGAATGTGTTTCTTTTCCAGATTTGTCTGCATGTCGAAGAAACGAAAGTGGAATGACAAATATGTCAAGTTTGGTTTCACCTGTACTACAGAGAAGGATGGGACACAACATCCACAGTGTATCCTGTGCAGCACACTCTTCTCCAATGCGAACTTGAAGCCATCAAAGCTTGATGAACATTTCAAGAACAAACATGGTGGCAGGGATGCAGGAAATGACATTGTGACATTAAGGGTCAAAAGAGCTAGGTTTGATCAGGTTGGCACATTGCCGACTTATGGATTTTCGCCAACAGAGAAACCTTTACCGCGGTTTCTTATGAAGTTGCATACCAGATTGCTAAATCAAAGAAACCCCATACAATTGGTGAGGAACTGATCAAGCCATGTGCCCTTGAAATGGCAAAGATTGTTCTCGGCAAGGAAGCTGAGAAGAAACTCCAACAAGTGTCTTTGTCAAATGATGTAATCCATAACCGAATCATCGACATGAGTGTTGACATCCTGGAACAAGTTGTAGCTGACATCAAGGCTAGTCCAGTTAAGATTAGCCTACACAGTGGATGAATCAACAGATGTATCCAACTGTTGTCAGCTATTGGCAGTAGTTCATTACGAGAAGGAGAAAAAGTGGAAGAAAGTTTCCTTTTCTGTCAGTCCTTAAAGACAACTGCACAAACTATAGATGTGCTTAACAAAATACAAGAATTTTTCTCAAGAAACGAACTTCACCTTGACAAAATTGGTTCAATATGTACAGATGGTGCACCAGCAATGCTGGGCAATCGTTCTGGGTTTGCTGCATTAATGAGGAAAGAAGTTCTAATCTGAAAATCACTCACTGCTTTATTCATCGCCACTCTCTTGCAGCAAAGACATTGCCCCAGATCTCAAGAAAACTCTGGATATTTGTGTCAAGGTTGTAAACTTTATTCGCAGCCGAGCTTTGAATCATCGATTGTTTCAGTCACTTTGTGAGGAAATGGGTCAGGAACACACTGTTCTTTTGTACCACACTGAAGTGAGGTGGTTGTCACGTGTCGTGCTGTTTCGTGTGTTTGAACTGAGAGGAGAAATTCATCAGTTTCTCCGTGAAAGGGTACAAGAACTGGCTATATATTTCAAAGAACCTAGTTTTGTTCAGATGCTTGCCTATTTGGCTGATGTGTTTTAGCTCTCAATGAACTCAATCTCTCTGCAAGGAAGGGGACTCAACATTGTGACTGCAAGCCAAATTGGCTGCATTCAAAGAAAAACTTGTCTTGTGGATAAAGCGTGTGAAGATGGGGAATTTGCCAAATTTCCCTGCCTGGAAGAGACAGTCACAGAAAATTCTACCCTGCATCCAGACTTTGTTGCAAAAGTTGTTGAACATATGCAGATGCTGCACTTCATTTGAGGGTTACTTCTGTGTGGAGAGCTGCAAACCTATGACAACTGGATCCTGAATCCTTTCATGCAGAATTTGGAAGATGTCAGCGCATCAAGGAAGAATCTCATCGACCTTAGACACAATCGTGAAATCCAAATGGAGTTCACCAATAGTCAGCTGGAACACTTCTGGGCTTCTCAGCTGGAAGCATACCCTGCATTAGCTAAGAAAGCTCTTGAAGTGCTGGTACCATTTGCAACTACTTACTTGTGTGAACAAGGATTTTCTTGTCTACTTCACATCCAAACAAAATGCAGAAATCGGCTGAATTCTGAACATGACATGAGTGGCACTCAGTACAAAGACGCCAAGATTTGATGCCATCATAGAGAAAAAAAACAGCAGCAACGAAGTCACTAAGTTTACTGTGCATTACAGGCTAAATAAAACATCATTAACAAAATTGAAATTAATTTTTCATTATGTACCCTGAATTTTTTGTCTTGAAAAAGGTATGCTGTATGTATGAAGATTAAAAAAATTTTGATTACATCAACTTTGTATTTTAGCTTTTTTTTATATTTAAGTTTCCAGGGGTGCGAGAAATGATTACTGATTTGAAAGGTGCAAACACTGAAAAGGTTAAGAACCACTGGTTTAGATGAAGAAATTACTGAACAATTTCAATTTAGAGGCTTGAAAACATGTATGTAAGCATACTTAGGAAGTAAGAAATACTATATACTTATTGGTTATTTCCACTTGCTATAAGTCTGTACTAAACTCAAAACCACTGATTATGTGCAGAAAGTTCAGGAGAGAATACATGGACGTATGTTCATATATAGAATACTCCATATACCTACATCCTTCGATCCAAACTAGGGTCAGCTGTAGCATAAGTATATAAATACATAAGTACAGTTATCAAGAAGCTAAAGCTACAACTTACTTAACTCAGCTGCAAGCTTTCAACCAATACTTAATGTAAACATGTTTATTAAATGTCTGCAGCAGTATGTGAAGTTTGATGGTTACTGTAACAAACATTGTGTTTATTTGTAATACAACTCAATAACTTTGAAATATAATAGTGACAATATCTCAGAAAATAATATCATTCTGATAGTTTTAAATTAAAGGTAGTGATTAAGTTATAAAGTTAAAAATGTAACAGAGATACTGTAGTAACACTGTAGAAAAATATATTTCTTTACAAAACTAGTTAAGTTTGCTATATTACATACATTTCTATAAATAAAATTAGCATGCAAAATGAATTGTTCAATTTACTTTACTAAGTTTGTCAAAATTTCTTACAATAAAATTTAAAAAAAATGTTATAAAATAAATCTGTTACAAGAAGCAACAGCAACTACTAGAGATACATATGGAACTTAGATTGTTATACTATGTACACCAACACACTTCAGAAGGGTAGTTCACTTCCATCCCAAGAAAACATCTTTCCTGTATCACATACATTTAAGTTATCAATAACATTCATCAAACAGCTCACAGAGTACTCTGGGCTAAATAGCTGTTCAGTGGGGATACTCTTCAGATAAGGACGAGATAAATCGGTGTCCACTGACCCAGGATGCAGAGATACACATATTACTTTTTTCCTACCACGTCCTAATTCAATGCTTAAGTTTTTGGTGACCATGTTGAGAGCTGCTTTTGATAACCTGTAGCTGTACCAACCACCTAAACCTGTTAAAAAAACAAACAAACAAATATCAGGCAGGTTGTTTAGGTAGCCATTTAACTCTTATAATACAATAGAATTTACATTAACTTATAACAAATCAGAATCTAATATCTAAATGCAAATAATCCTCTAATACTAATATTATAATGCTATAGTAAACCCATAAACGATTAACAGAATCCTCAAGCCCTTCATTTCAAAATGGGTATTCTACTGTATCTCTATTTCTTATACAAGTACAATGTGCTTTATATGTTTATATGTAAATAACTAAGTCTTTAGCATTCTGAAAGGAGGTTTAAGAAGAGGCTTATGAAGTAATGATGTCTTTAGCCTCACTCTTAAAATAATACTTTTTTTTTTTTTAAACAAACATTCAGCACACTACAGAAGTCACAAAGATTTCTCTAGTTACATCAAATTTCTTTTTCTTCAATTATATTAATATATTGGCCAACTATAAAACCTCCCTGTGTGTAATCTAGATACTCAAATATTAGTTCCTCTGTATAGGGTACACATTGTGTTTTATGTAATTTGACTGCAGTTAAAACTCAATAAGTTCAGTGTTATTTCAGTTTTAAAACAATCCTTATTTAACAAATTTAATTATTTCTTCCTTTATGAAGTTTTATTTTCCAGTATTATTTAAAGTCCCAAATATTAACATTTTCTTACACTGAAAATGTATTTCCAACAGGTAATTCCCTTCTTAATTTTCTTTCTGCCCTGTAAAGATTGCTAAAAAAACTTTTTCATGCTTAGTACAACAATATATACACTCTACCAATTTTGCACCACTGTTGAACACGTAAATAACATGTGACTACACTCCACCAATAGTATTACACAAACTAGTTCCTTTTGCTTTTCCCATTCAAACCCCACTTTTAAGAATTGGCAGGAGCTAAAAAATTAACTCTGGCAGTAGGGAGGAAGAAAGGGAAGTGTGTGCAGGGAGAGAAGTACCTATAATAAACACACTTTTAGCTGTAAGAAGATAGTAATTTATGATCGCTTATTTCCTCTCACACAAAAAAACCAGAATCCTACATTTCAAATGTAGAGAAGCCCGTGTAGTACTCAACATTGAAACCAAGGAGAGAGCAATCATCCAGAATAAACAGGTGTGAGATAAACTAAAACACACATGTAGGGCACCATAATACTGCTGGAATAGGTTTGCCTTCACCTTGGATGAAGAAAGTGAACCTAATTTGGTGGATAAAAAGTATGTACACAAATGTAATTATTTTAAATGTACAATCCACAGTAACAAAAATCAACCTGACTGATATGAATATCAACAACCTTAGCTCGTCAGATGAGGGTAAAAATCAACCTGACTGATATGAATATCAACAACCTTAGCTCGTCAGAAGAGGTTAAAAATCAACCTGACTGACATGAATATCAACAACCTTAGCTCGTCAGAAGAGGGTAAAATCAACCTGACTGACATGAATATCAACAACCTCAGCTCATCAGAAGAGGGTAAAATCAACCTGACTGAGAAGAGGAGGGTAAAAATCAACCTGACTGACATGAATATCAACAACCTTAGCTCGTCAGAAGAGGGTAAAAATCAACCTGACTGATATGAATATCAACAACCTTAGCTCGTCAGAAGAGGGTAAAAATCAACCTGACTGATATGAATATCAACAACCTTAGCTCATCAGAAGAGGGTAAAAATCAACCTGACTGATATGAATATCAACAACCTAGCTAGTCAGATGAGGGTAAAACTCAACCTGACTGATATGAATATCAACAACCTTAGCTAGTCAGAAGAGGGTAAAAATCAACCTGACTGAAATGAATATCAACAACCTTAGCTAGTCAGAAGAGGGTAAAAATCAACCTGACTGATATGAATATCAACAACCTTAGCTCATCAGAAGAGGGTAAAAATCAACCTGACTGATATGAATATCAACAACCTTAGCTAGTCAGATGAGGGTAAAAATCAACCTGACTGATGTGAATATCAACAACCTTAGCTAGTCAGAAGAGGGTAAAAATCAACCTGACTGACATGAATATCAACAACCTTAGCTCGTCAGAAGAGGGTAAAAATCAACCTGACTGACATCAATATCAACAACCTTAGCTCGGCAGAAGAGGGTAAAAATCAACCTGACTGATATGAATATCAACAACCTTAGCTCGTCAGAAGAGGGTAAAAATCAACCTGACTGATATGAATATCAACAACCTTAGCTCATCAGAAGAGGGTAAAAATCAACCTGACTGATATGAATATCAACAACCTTAGCTAGTCAGATGAGGGTAAAAATCAACCTGACTGATATGAATATCAACAACCTTAGCTCGTCAGAAGAGGGTAAAATATCAGCCTGACTGAAATGAATATCAACAACCTTAGCTAGTCAGAAGAGGGTAAAAATCAACCTGACTGATATGAATATCAACAACCTTAGCTAGTCAGAAGAGGGTAAAATCAACCTGACTGATATGAATATCAACAACCTTAGCTAGTCAGAAGAGGGTAAAAATAAACCTGACTGATGTGAATATCAACAACCTTAGCTAGTCAGAAGAGGGTAAAAATCAACCTGACTGATATGAATATCAACAACCTTAACTAGTCAGAAGAGGGTCCATAACCCATACTCAGCATTAGAAGGTTGAAGATCAATCAGATAAAAATTAATATAGAGCAACATAAATAACAGAAAAACTGAATAGAAAATACCAACGTGGCCCAGTATCCAGAAAAACTGGATAGAAGTAAATGTGAAAGAGAAACTGGCCAGCCAGTTTTGAATATCGGCAACAACAGGGTGTGAACTAATGTGAAGCGATTCCAGGGCCAGTAGAAAACAAAGCGAGTCAGTATAAATAGTGCAGTTTGAGTACTGCTTAGCTTCTAGGAGATCCAGAGCAAGAGAAATGGCATACAGTTCAGCAGTGAACACAGAACATTCAACACTGGTACTTGGTTAACCCTAGCCTGAGTGGACCAGCCGACTGATCCAAGGGAGGCCACTCCATGGCTGCCCGTCTACAAGAATTCAAGGCCAAAGTGGTGTGTTAGGGTTGGAGCCCTCAACCACCAGGATCCTCTCCTCCCATTCATGGATCACCATGCACGGCAGACAAGTGGGTGGATGTTTAGATCCCAGAGGAGGTAAACTGGAAGAACAGAAGCTTCCCTGGGAGATCTCCTCACCATGTACAGAAATCAACACTGAGGGATCCATAAGTGACAGTCCACAATGTAAAGTTCTAATACCCATACCAATACTGGCCATCTTGAGAATAATTTACTTCAAGTGGGTTTTCATCATCATGACTTAAATAAAAATGTTTGGATAAAGCTCAAAGCATCTTAGGTGTTAAAATAAGCTATGCCACACCAAAATCAGAGGAAGTAAATGACAAAAACACATGTAAAAAAACTAAAAAGAAATTGTGTTAACGCCAACAGAATATTTGGATATCAGGTCATTAAAAGCTATCCTAGAATGTTTTATGGATCTCTCAATGTACACAAAGACAAAGAACATTTATCCAAGACCTATTATTTCTAACACTTATCACCTATAATTACATTGTATGAAAGTTCCCAAAAGACTGAATACATTTTGAAAGACAATAAAAGTTTTTATATTAATTACAAAACTCAAATTGATAACAATGTTTATTGTGATATTTGTATACTACCAACATTATTTTAAAATAATTTATAATGACTGTGAAGATGGCATATGGATACCAAAATACCTTTACAGTAATTGTATTTTTTTTTCAAATTAGAACATTAGAAAAACCATCAGCTTACATTTGATTATAAAGTTAAGGTTAAAATAAGAATTATATATATCACATAACTCTGTTACTTGAAGTTGTAACAACAACCATTGTTCTTACTGTTGTTTCCAATGGATCCAACTTTGGCTGACATGTTTACCAAAATACCAGAATGCTTTAGTTTCTCACTTTCACTCTTTGCTCCAAAACCACTGTTTCCATTTTGAAGGAACTGTCCAAAATGCTTGGCCACTAGAAGGGGTCCAAATGTATTAACTTTGAATGTTTCTTCAAGATCCTAACCAAAGAATGTATTTTCCAGTTGAGAATGTGAAAAAATATCACACAAATTTATGTATATGAAAAAGATTAAATTAATATGGCCTACAAAATGCTAAATACTGCACAGAAAAATCAAGCTGCATCTCAGTTTCAGTACCAGAGAATTAATGACAATTAATGTGCAAAGAAAATATTCCTTGTGTTGTCATCAAAGGTATTTTCATAAATCACAAATCAAGATTACAAAGTACAAGGATTACTTTTCATTATTTTCAAATCCCATGTGTACTATTTTATTATTTTTACTTTCACTCTCACACTGTTACTTTAACAGCATGCAATGGTATACAGTTAATTTTGTTTCACTGTTATAAACCAAGTTAAAGCACACATACAATACTGTTCTTAATTAGTGTTCCCCAGGGCATTGCAAACTGCAAAAAGGGGGGAGCACTGATGATAGTATTTGTGCAGTTCTGAATTCTATTCTTCACATGTGATTTGTTGATTTCAATGCTACTAAGTGTTTGTTTTTCTTTTACAAATCAAAACTATAGTACTAAAAGTGGATTATATGTTAGATTACTATTTCTGTCAAAAGTACAGTAATAAAGTGTTTTACAGGGGAGGATTACACATTGGTTTACCAAAATTCAAAAATTGTTTAATTACATGCATTCTGTATAATTAAATGTCAAATAATTTTTTAACTAAATAAAATGACAATTTCTTGGTTCAATCAAAGTGGTGAATTCATGAAATAGTTTTTATAATCTTAACTTCACTATTTTATACTTATATTCTCTTAGTGTAATAAAAAAAATGTCTGTATCTATTTATAAAATTAAACATAGTATGCCATGAAACAAATTATTATTTACCTTGAACTACTGGGTACAGACTTAGCCTCCTTAACTATGAAATGGCACTGACTTATTGGAAAGAGTTCAGAAGATTACTAGTATGGCAGAAAGATTATCTTGTAAGGATAGGTTTTCATCTCTTAGCTTAATTTCCCTTGAGAAAAAAACATGTAAAAAATTAACTTAAAATTTATGGGATTATCTAAGCATCAATAGGGTAAAACCTTCTAAGTTCTTTGTTCCATATTCTAAAGACAAAAGGGTGGCAAAACACAGGATTAAGATTTCAGCAGAGCACAGATTACAGATATGAACAACAACTGTCTATTTGACTCTTCAAGACTGTTTCTCTCACTCACTAACACACACATATCAAGTAAAAATGTAAACTTGTGTTATTTACTTTTCAGAAAATCATTGATTACCATTGTGTACTACTGCAAGTACATGCTAGTCTCCACTAATGCCAATGGCAACTTATTCAATAAGTCAGTCATACTATTAGAAAAATAAAATTATCTTAATTTGAACCTATTGTTTCCAAACCTTAAACCTGTGTCCTTTAATTATACTATTTTTAGAATACAGCACATATAAATCACACATCCTTTATCCCATCAATGCTGTATGACCTTCTAAGCTTCAAAAGATCACTTCTTAACATTTTCTTAAGATATAGTAACTTAAGAAAGCCTAAATTGTCCCTATGAGATAATTTTCATTCCCTGATTAACCTTACTCACCCTACTCTGAACACTTTCCAATAACTCAATATCCATTTAAAACAGAAACAAAGAGAACAACAGTACACAGTATTTTAAAGTAAAACCTAATAAGATTTCCAGAGAAATAATAGCCTAAGAGTGTTGAAATTAGGGGTATTAAGGGTGTAACATTACCCTCTGGGGGTGACATCTTTATAATATATTTTTAAAACTTAAAGTAAACCAGCTAAGCTTATAATTTTATGGCAACTCTTATCACACTCTCCTTTATCAAAATATGAATAACATCATCAACACTTCAATTCTTGAACATCGGCTCACCATCTATTAATATAAAAAAATTAGAGATAGAAACTTGCAAAAAAAAAAGATAAACTAAAAGTTCATGTTTGAAACTTTCAAAAGTTACCTGCATTTTACTTCACGTAAGCTCGTCTCCCCATCGTCCTGAAGGCGATAACATCCCAGCAGCGTTAATCAATAAATCTAGTTGACTATTATACTTTTCTTAGCCGCATATGCTCAATGTCATCTTCATTTTTACATCTATTCTAAGTAAATCAACATTGTTTACTTGCTGATAGTGCTTGTAGGTTGATTGCATTGTCAGGATCTCTACATGATGCAATAACAAAACATTAGGTTTGTTTGCTAAATATTTAGCGAAATGTAATCAATGCCACGGCTAGCGCCTTGGCCAAATGCTACAGCCTTACTCATTTTTTTATTCACAGACAAATGTAATAAACGTTTAGTTT
>NC_134831.1:186888145-186931840 GCF_004210375.1 Tachypleus tridentatus
TACTGGTACAGGTATGTTGATGATGCAATTGCTGGATTCACATCTACAGAACACAGACTTAGTTTTTTTCAATCACGTTCACTCGATACACCCCAACATTAAGTTCACCTGTGAACAGGAAAAACTAACTAAATAGCATTTCTTAACCTCAAAATCACTAGAAATGATACACAGTTCAAAATAGAAATCTACAGAAAAATCACCCATACTGGATTATACATTCCGTGGGACACAGCACATGAAACAAACAAACAAACAAAAATGAACATATTAAGAAACCAAATAAACACAGCCACAAAACTATGCTCACCTGATAAAATTAACACTTCATCAACATCAACAAATTTTCTCAAAAAACTGTGGAAAAAATTATATGCACACACCTTGACCAACAACAAATCCCAAGATACAACAAACTATGAAACCTTATATTGCTGCATACTGTATGTTCCTGACATCAGCGAAAAAATACCCAATATTTGGAAAAAATCTTAACAAAACACAACACTCCAGTAAACACCAAATGTATTCAAAAATCAGGTACAACACTAAAGTCCATAGTATGTAAAAACTACACTGACAAACACAACACCAACATAATTTATAAAATACAATGTAACAACTGCCACGACTTCTATATTGGAGAAACAAGCAGAAAAATGAAAACTAAATTCAAAGAACACAAAAAATACACCTTTACACATTTTTGAATACTGCAAATAAACAAACGCAACATAACCATAGAAAACACTCAAATATTCAGTTGGGAAACAAATATAAACAAACGCAAAATCAAAGAAGCCCTACTTATACAACAACTCAAACCAAAAGCCAATATAAAGAACATCTTTATACCTATTCTAATTAATAACCTAACATCTAACTATAACGCCCCCTACAATCCTGCACCGTAGTGGATGTGACGGCCTAAATGGATTATCAGGCCCTTTGTTTGTCCCTACACTATATGTATGTGTTGGGGTGTTTTCAAGGGTGGATTGTACTTCTTAGATAAGTTTAGATTCTCCTGGATTCCTTATGAATTCCAACTGATTAGTTGGATTGTATTTAAAAACACTTCTTTATTGCTTCCTTTTAAGATTCGTTTGATAATTTTCTTAAATGCTTTTAACCATTTAAATTTCCCCTCACTGAAACATTAAGTAAAAGATCAGAGCGTTAGTTCGCATGCATCCTTCAGGGTCTTCTTACCTTCTCTGTGTTCCCTCCGGAGTCGATAAGCTGAACTGGAGAGACAGTTTTCTTCCATAGCGCACTGTAAGTGCATTAACTGCTTTTCCTCTAAGTAAGCTGATTGTTCAATCTCTTTGTTGTCTGGAATCAAGTCAGGCATTGCTGAAAACGTAAAATACAATCAGTTTGTGTGTGGCTAACAAACCGAATATCTCTCCATACTCCACACAGTGGACTATTTTTTGATTTTACACACAACGGCATGATTGTTCCCGTAGCTAAACCTTTACGTCAGGAGGACAACGCCAGATATCACAATCCAGCTTCAATATCAACATTATTCTTCAAATCCCTGACTCTTTTTTTATGCTGTTTACCACAGATTGGATCCAAATACCGCATCATATTGAATACTGTTGATATATTTGTTTGTTTTAAAACAAAGCCACAATGGACTATCTGCCGCGCCTACTCGGGGAATTCGAACTCCGGTGTATGTGTGTAAACTTCTCACTGTGTCACTGGATGACCCTATTTAATAATTTTATGTTTTAGCTTGCTTGTTTGTTTTTCAATTTCGCACAAAGCTACAAGAGGGCTATCTGCGTTTATCCTTCCCTAACTTAGCAATGTAAGGCTAGAGGGAAGGCACCTGTTGGGCTACTCTTTTACCAACGAATAGAGGGATTGACCGTAACATTATAACGCTCCCACGGCTGAAAGGGAGAGCATGTTTGGTGTTACGAACCTGCGACCCTCGGATTACGAGTCGAGTACCTTAACCACCTGACCATGCCAGGCCATTTTAGCTTGTTATAATATTCAATATAAAATAACTAAAAAAGAAAAATCACTAATTTGATGTCTATAATCTACAGGCGTATGTCATTAATAATCAGTGGGTTAATTGAAATGTTAATGGTACTTTGTTTAATCATTTTTGTCTGATTCATATGTTGTTGGGTGCTCTGTAACCAAAGAAATCATCGACCCACAAGTATAAATAGTTCAAAAACATATTTCAAAAAACACATGGGGCCCATATGGAATTCCCCGTGACGCTAGGGTTAACTCATAAGTAAAACATAACTAATTATGAATTTTATATATTTATATCTCCCAATAATGATTGTTATGTGTATATCATTTTCTGATTTTGTAACGGGCCCGGCATGGCCAGGTGGTTAAGACACTTAACTTGTAATATGAGGATCGTGGGTTCGAATCCTAGTCATGCTCACCCTTTCAGCTGTGGCGGTGTTATAATATGAGGTCAATCCCACTATTCGTTGGTACAAGAGTAGCTCAGAAGTTGGCGGTGGGTGGTGATGACTAGCTTGCCTTCCCTCTAGCCTCACACTGATTAATTAAGGACGGTTAGCGCAGATACCCTTCCTGTAGCTATGCAAGAAATTTCAAAGAAATCAACTGCTTAACCTCGCCTTCGTTTAAAAAAATCAGATGTGTTTGTTCCACAAATAGCATAGCCTCGTTCTCAGCGTTTTACCGATCATATTTAACCTAATTTATTTTTTTATGAAACAAAAAGGATACATACATGGAACCCACCGACGTCTCTACCACAAAGTTAAATGAACTACACTAAAAATTTAACACTGTTTGCTGATAACATAGCAAACGAGTTATCAAAGCTGTTTAATGACAGAATAATATATTTATCTGGAGCTACTTTACTGAAAATACACAGATTTTAAAATTCGGAGAAATATCCATCACATCACATGATCACTTTATTTTGCACGTGCTAATAGATGAAAAGTTCAGAAACTGAGGTGACTCTATAAAGAGACCAAAATGTGTGCATTATCTGACGGACTGCTTCAATATCACTTTAATTTTGAACAAACGAAATTTAAAATTAAACTTCGTATATTGAAAACAAAGTAATCTTCCATGACGTGGCAAAATAATGTTATAATTGCTGAATGATATCTCATTTGGTTGTTTACTTATAAGTCTATATTAAATAGGCTTAACTTTAAAAAATTACCGAATTCAAGCAGATAATTTGATGTCCTGTTTGTTGTTAAAACTTAATTAATAAGAAAAGGTGCTTCCATCTGTCGGGCAAACGAAAATATCAAATAAACTTATTTAAATTTAAGGTGTTACCTATTTTCTTACGAGACTACTTTGTAATGATTGAATATTTGGGTATTTTTTGGGGGAATTGCAGCCTTACCTTTTGTACAAATAACACCAGCAATACTACGATCCCTTTGTGGACAATCAACAACTCCAACGTAGTCATGGCGACAAGATGCAAGGTTGTTTTCATTCCCTATACATTTGACTCCACTCAAGACCATCCGGGTTTGTTGACCTCCGAAGTAGGAATTCTACAAAGCATGAACATGTCAGCAAAATAAACTTAGTTGTGTAATTATGAAATGCTGCTTTTGTTATCTTATGCATATATATATATATACATATAGTACAAAAATGTGTATGTCTTTCTGTCTGTTTGCCCGTTATATAACTACTCTTAGGTTTCTGGGACAATCTGAACCAAACTTTGTGGGATGATATTTTGAAACAATAGACATGTCCGGGGATTAATAACCTTTAACTCCCATAATTATTACTATTGAGCATTTATTTATTTAACGTAAGATAACGTTCACTACATTCATAGGTGACAACACGTCCTCACGCAAACAAAAAATTATGAAATGATCTATAACACAACATACATAAAGTGTGGAGGAGAGCACACAAACAAAAATTTATGAAATGATCTATAACACAACATACATAAAGAGTGGGGGAGAGCGCACAAACAAAAAATTATGAAATGATCTATAACACAACATACATAAAGTGTGGAGGAGAGCACACAAACAAAAATTTATGAAATGATCTATAACACAACATACATAAAGAGTGGGGGAGAGCACACAAACAAAAATTTATGAAATGATCTATAACACAACATACATAAAGAGTGGGGGAGAGCGCACAAACGTTTTATATATTTCAGAAATGCGCTAGCGCTCTCTATGGATGAACGCAATGAAAAAACAAATGTCGTCACTATTGCAATAATACATAAACTCAGCTTAACTTTCTACTCCAACAGCCACCACAAGGCTGATATTAAGAGCCATTTCTTGAGTTACATCCACTTTTTACTTTGACCCATGACCTTTCAACTTCGGCCCGTAAGACATTTCTGCAGCCAATGACCGTCAATTAAGTACGTGAAGCACTGTGAAATGACACTAAAATCTGGGTGTCGACGTCAGGTAACAGAAAGCACCCCCTACTGCCACTACTTTTACTGCTACCTCCTGATACAGAGCCACCCTGAATACCACACACTGTTTACCTTGTTTTAAGTATATACATACTGAGTTCTTAAATCTTATGCAAAAATTTTGGTGAAGTAATTAATAAGGAGTACTGTAATATGTTATACAAAATTGTGTAAAAGTTAGGGTTTTTGTGTTATTTATCATAGCATCCAGTCACAAACACATTTTTTTAAAAGTTCAGAACTCAGACAAAAGGAAAGTGCCTCAGATTATATTAAACGACAAGCTTATGATGTTTTTGTGATGCTGCAACATCAATTCATAAGATAGTATCCTCTGTGAGACAAGATCTTATGAAAAACGCATACTACCTGGTTAAAGCCAACGGTAAAAAAGAAGAAAAGTCTACAAGATGTGAAAATTTTGCTTGCACGATATGGCCCAAATATCATATAATAGAAAAGTTATGGTGCTTGACTCCCAATATGAAAATCGCGAGTTCGAATCCTATCACTATACATTCTAAACTCTAAGACTTTTAATGTGACGGTCAATCTTATTTTTTCGTTGGTAAAGAGTTAACGGTGAGCGGCGTTATAAAAATTAGCTTGTATTTATTATTCCATGTGCACTGAATCATATGTAGACCTACGCATGTCTTTATGAACTTGTATTCATTTTTCCACGTGCGGTGAATTCTATGTGGGCCTACCCGTGTCATTTTACCAGTTTAAGGAGTGGTGGTAGATCCAATCTATCACTTTGAAAGGTGGAGGAAGTGAGTAGCATCTGATAAAGCACGTTATACCTGTTTATGTGGCGCGTTTTGTATTCAGAAACAAGGTAAAAATGAATAGAATTGAATGTTACGTAAAATACATCAGTTTGGCCTTTGTTCTTGTATTTCTCTTGTACCACAGGGGCGCTGAGATGTATATTTGGGGCACCATGGGACTTTATTGGAGATATGTCTCCTCTCAGATCTGATAGTGATTAAAGACTTTTTAAAATTATTTTCATCACTTTTTTTGAAAAACTACGGTCTTCACTGTATTTTAAAGTATTGTAATAGAAGGTGACATTTAAAGATGGCGCTGGGTACATTTTCATAAAAGCTGTTGTTTATAATGTTTCAAGGTCCATACTTTTGTCATATTTCAAAGCGTTTGAAGTTTTTATCTTATGATTAAAATGTATAACATGCAAAAGCTAACCATTAATAGCTAATCAAAGTCACATCTGTAATCAGAGTTACATCTGATCTTCTTTACTTTCAACATATTAGCAGACGAAATTGTAACTTGCTAGATGGAGCCAATCACGTCGTTAAACAAAGGCAGTCACGTTATTCAATGACAATGAAACAATTTTACAGTGAAAAAAATCAGTGATGTTTTGTTACGTTGTTTATCGAGTGGTTGATAAGATTCAGACTCAAGAAATATTAATGAGACATCTCGAAGGAACAAAGATGTGTCGTAAGTCGAACGAGATATATCTAGATTCAACATGGAAGAATGTTTGCTTTTGAATTTCGCGCAAAGCTGCACGAGGGCTATCTGCGCTAACCATCCCTAATTTAGCAATGTAAGACTAAGAGAAATGGCAGTTAGTCCTTATCACCCACCGCCAACTCTTGGGCTACTCTTTTACCAATGAATAGTAAGATTGTCCGCCACATTAAAAAAAACACCCGGCTGAAAGGGCAAGCATATTTGGTGTGACAGGTATTTTAACCCGTGATCCTCAGATTACGAGTAAAGCGCCCCCTGACCACCTGGCCATGCCAGGCCACAGTAAAACGTGGACGATCAAGAAAACTTGATACAGAATGATAAAAATCGAACACTGTCGAAAGATGGATTTTTCTTCTGTGTATCAGGGTATCAGAAATCTTATGGTAGGTTTCACGAACAAGGTAACAGAACACGTGTAAACAAAGAAATTCTAAGAATGGATAAAATGACCCTTGTCTTGACCTTTGTCCTTTCAGAATGAATCAACTGTTTCTCAAGTGGCTTTTACAATAAAACGTAAAAATTGGTATTGATCGAAAGACCTCTTCGGTACTTGGTATAGCAGATGTAGTATGGTTGATATGTTATTATACTCTTTTCTTTTGCTTTAACTCAAAAGCTATTATTAACTATCTGGAGTATTCGTCTCCTGGACGGAAGTTATGTAAATTCATGATTAATGAATCTTTGGATAAGAAAAGTTGTTTCCCTTAGATGTGATGGAGGATAACAAACCTAAAAAGCAGAAAATGGAAAATCAAAAGTTTTCATGTATCTCCGCATGGATCCAACAATAAATCTTCATACCAAATTTAATGAGGGTCCATCAACAGGGGCCAAGGTAGTGATACAAATGCCTCTAAAACCGTAAAACGTAAAATAGTTGTTGTTTTGAATTAAGCACCGAAACCCGGTTTTTATCGTTGTAAGTCCGCAAACATACCGCTAAGCCACTGGGGAGCCGGATAAACAAAATGAAAATTTGTATTTCTAAATGCACCCAACGAACTTCCAAATCAATTTTGGTGAAGATCCATCTGCACCCTGCGAAGTAGTTATACAACAGACAGTACTGTTACATTTATACAGATAAGTAGTTACATGGACGTACAGCAGACAGTACTATTATATTTATATAGATAAGTAGTTACATGGACATACAACAGACAGTGTTGTTATATTTATATAGATAAGTAGTAAAATAATGATTACATTGTGTTATTTAAACACAATGAACTGTAATGTTTTACCTTTAAAAGTATAAGGTTTTTGTCAACTATTGAAATACTCCAGTAACCAAGTACGTTAAAGTCATGGTGATCTGATATCAACCACTTACACTAATAAAATAACATACTAATGATTGAGCCTCGGTTTTTCCTGTGGACTAAACATTACATCAACAAAAACGTCAAGTGCTCGAAAAACCAGTACTCGATAAAATCGTCTTGTGAATCCAGAGCCGAATTATTTATTAGGAGCAATATGGACAGTACCTGTCCAGGGCCGGATTATTTATTAGGTACAACAGGGACAGTACCTAGGGCCTACGAATCCATGAAAATTTTCCTTAATAGATAGTCTTAAAGAGCAAAAAAATAATAAACATAAAAGCATGAAATACACCTTTTACTGTAAACACTTTATTAGGTCGTTAATTATACGATATATATTTGTATGTGTGCATTAGTTTATGTACTTACATTCACGTAAATATACAGTCGATATTTAACTGAGTTGTATTAACAATTAAAAAGCAAGTGTACATTATACGCATATAAATACTTAAATTTCAAACCAGAATTTATAATTTATGTATCTATAGTTTATCTGACTTTGGTTTAAATTATACAGCTGGTAGGGCCTTCGAACAGAATGTACTTAGGCCCTCCAATCCTTATGATCCGACACTGTCTGAATCGTTCTTATAACTGAATGTTTCTCCAAGAAACGTGACAAATCGATGAGAAATATCAGTGGAATATTTAGGTAGGGGCTAGAAAGGGCTTAGCCCCAGGGATTATGGTCTTAATGGGGACCCTTTTATAATTTTATTCTATGTAAAATTACATAGAATTTAGGGCCCACACTACCTTAAATCTGTCACTGAGCAATATATCGTAACATAGTAGAGAAATTCACGCGAACAAATACCACATTATCCTGGTTAGCAAGCCCACTTACTAGACAGCAAAAGGTTTAATCGCATTCGCAAAAAGAAATGTGGTTTTGCATTTATAGAAATGGTGCTAAAGCTATCTCTCGTCATCTCTAATTTTAAACTACTGACCATATCGATTGATTTGTTTTGTTTTGAATTTCGCGCAAAGCAATACGAGGGTTATCTGCGCTAGCCGTCCCTAATTTTCCGTCCACTAGAGGGAAGGCAGCTAGTCATCATCACCCACCGCCAACTCTTGGGCTACTTTTTAACAAACGAATAGTGGGATTGACCGTCCCATTATAACATTCCCACGATTGAAAGGGCGAGCAAAAAAAAAAACTACTTTTAGTCTCTTTACAACAAACCAATTAATTTTTATTTCTATTTTGGTTGTTAGAATATGACCTCGCGAACTTATAACGTAAAAAATCTGTGACTATATTCCTTCAGTGGATACAACTCAGAGCCATAGATAGTCCATTACGTAACTTTGCCCTTCGCAACCAAACTTTTGTGGAAGATTTCCGTTATTTGACAAAATGTTACATGAAAAAGTTGTAAAGAAACGTATCTCTATAGGTATGAGAGATAAGTTCACTAATTGGAGAGAAGAGTGATTTGATGTGAGAAACCAGAAGGTTGTTACAAATGAAGTTCAGTCAAACTAGATTTTAATGTCACATTTGGGGTACCTCAGGGCTCAGTATTAGGACCTTTGCTCTTTTTGACTTACATAAGTAACTTAGATGGATGAATGGTCACTAAATTACTTAAATTAGCAGGCGATATTATGGTTTTAGATGTTGGTAGCTGTGAAGAGGATGCTGCTGATTTACAAAAAGGATTTAGATCATTTAGTGAGTTGGGCATATAAATAGATGATGGGTTTTAGTTATATTAAATGTAAGATGATGCGTGTGGGTTATTATAATTTGAATTATAAGTATAATTTGGATGGGAATAATCTTAACAGTGTTATGAAAGAAAGGGATCTTGATGTAATGGTTGATCAGTCTGTAAAACTATCCAAGCAGTGCGTTGTTGCTAGTGGTAGGGCAAATAGAATTTTAAGTTGTATCTTCAGAAATATTAAATACAAATCTAAAGAGATTATAATTTAATTGTAAAGGTCACTGGTTAGACCACATTTTGAATAGTGTGTTCACTCTTGGGCTCCTTACCATAGGAAAGACATTGAACTATTGGAAAGGGTTCAGAGAAGGGTTACTAAAATGGTACTTGGGATGGATGGGTTGTCACATGAGGAAAGATTAAGACCCTTAAAATTGTTTTTCCTTGAGAAAAAATAAGAGATAAAGGGGATCTGATTGAAGTGTTTTAGATTATAAAAAAATTGATAATATTGATGTATCATTTTTTATACTTAACAGAGAGAATTATAGAACTAGAAGACAGACAGAAAGATTTAGGCAAGGTAGAAGCTGTCTTCTGTTCAGAAAATTTTATTTTTTCAAAGTGGTTGGCCTATGGAATGAGTCGCCTTCAGATGATGTAGAGATAGCAAATTTTAGTGAGTTTGAAGATAAAGCATGATAGATACATGAATGTTAAGGGCTTGCTTTACTTTTTTTTAGTTTGTTTAAGAGTATGGATAGCTAAAATGGACTAACAGGTCCCTTTTTGTCCTTAAACATTATGTTATGTTATTTGACGATTTTGATGGGATCTTTAAGACCTCTAATTGTTTGAGCTATATTCTAAAAAGAAAAACAAGAATACGAGAGCATGTAACATTAACATTTGAAAAAATCGGGGTAAGCGTCAGTTAAGACAATTGTATTTTTCTAACAGATTTATGAGATGAGTTACCATTAAGAAACTAATGGAGGGAAGAGCCTGTTTAGTGGCGGGATTCGAACCAATGACCCGTAGATTGCGCGTGGATTATCTTAACAGTCAAGACGTCCCAAAAGTTGTAGTAGAGGGCGACACTACATTACAAGTGTTTGATGGGGGAATAGACGAGTTGCGGGTAAATTAAAGGAAGGTTACATGTTTTATCTTTTTTTTATTAGTTATACAATGTCCAACATCGTCCAAATTTTATGTAGTTTTTTTTTTATCACACTCACCTGTAATGCCGCTTGGGCGAACCCAAGGCCTAACTGTTTGCAAACGACACTCGCCTCCAGAATTTCCCAACCGTCCCCACACACTGTTCCCCATCCATTTCTTGGAACTTTAATTTCTACTCTTCCTTCCGATGGCGAGCGCCCTCCGGCGAGCCGCAGCAAAACATTTCTTGGGTCAAGCTACAAATAAAAAATATTTTTGTTGTATAATACACTGAATACGAGAGTCAAAAACTCATTATACAAGTGAAAACGATTTCAGCTAAAAAAAATGATTTTTTTCAAACTGATATTTCGTCTTCGCCTTCTTTTACTGGATAAAACGTTTCAGTGAGCGATTACTTTACCAAAGTTTCAGTTTACACCTTTTTTATGGGTAGAACGTTGCAACACATTAATTTTACGATTGTTTTGTTTATGAGTGAAGCGTTGTAGCGCTTTGTTTGTTTTTTGAATTTCGCGCAAAGCTACTCAAGAGCTATCTGCGCTAGCCGTCTCTAATTTAGTAGTGTAAGACTAGAGGGAAGGCAGCTAGTCATCACCACACACCGCCAACTTTTTTATCAACGAATAGTGGGATTGACCGTCATATTATAATGCCCCCACGGCTGAAAGGGCAAACATCTTTGGTATGACGGTGAATCAAACCCACGACCCTCGGATTACAAGTCGAGTGCCTTAACCATATGACCATGCCAGAAATAGGTGTTTTTGTAGCTCTAGTATACAACTTTTCACACCATCATTCCATGCTCATGTGTCGCCATCTATGTTCTTATGTATCTTATGTTCTTTTTTTTTTATCTTAATTATGTTGTATTGAAAAGTATGAATTTAACGCAGTCGATACACAAAATATTTTAGTACCTGATTTACAAGTCCAATAGACCAAATTCGAGGGATTTGGTGGGCCACACAGAGGTTTTTGGTAGTTCATATATTCAAGTTACAATCAACAAGAAACTGCACTTTACTGTCAAAGAAGTTCATTTTCCAAAAGTATTTGGCTACCAAGATTAGAAATTTAGAGAACTGGCTCGACTATATTTTTATTCCATAAACGCTTCTATATATAGTCAGGCTTAACGAAGCCGCTGTAAGCCTTCTTTGGCCATTTCTATGGATGGAACTCATGAAACTGCGGATAAAACGACTTTATAGAGCTGGGAACCCAATTGTTGTATTGTGCAACATGTGTTTTCTGTATTGTTTTGTGTGGAAATTTAGATAAAGTATGCGTTTTACTTCCTCACAGTCCGAAAATAATGAAGAAAGTTCTTGCAAACTTTGTTTGGGAACCAAACCACTCCAAGTGTCTCCCTGACTTGAAAACTAGGTGTTAATACTAACGATTTTAGTCTAAAACAAAGTGACGGAACAAGTGACTTGTAACGAATTTAAAAGTCCACTACACTATGACTTTTAACTTTTCATCAGAAACATCAATAATTTTTCCATGATGACGAAGTTTACCTTGACCGGTAGTTGTTGGAGGACTATTTTGTGGTGAAAAGACCTTGAGAACGACGCACCAGTTGGTATATCTCCTTCGTGACAGACGACACCAGCGGCCTCTGTGTCTTTACAGTCGTGTACCTTCCATCCATCAAATGGACAATCTTGAAGTCGTCTCTCATACCCGGAGCAGTACAAGTTGTCCATCCAGATGAGAGCTAAAGTGCAGGAGCAGAGTTACGAGATTTAGTCCAAACAAAACTCTCACTGATTTTTGAAAAATAAATACATATATATATATATATTTAAAACTGCTTAAAATCAACACGAAGATTTAGGACATTTTCACTGATACACGCTTGAAGGTATATGACAGATGTGTAACTACAAAATACATTTTAAAATATGAAAAAATCTATAATTATCTAAACTAAGTGACAGTTCTTGTTTTTAAAGCCATCCACTCCCCACAGATGGCTCAGGAGTAACTCTGAAAATTTATAATGACAAAAATCGTGTTTCGATACCCATGGTGAAAATAGCACAGATAGCCCATTGTGTAGCTTTTCGCTTAACAACAATAAACAGTTGTTAAAACGAAATCTAAGAATAAAAATAAACTTCTTTAAAATTGTTCAACTTCGTTTTGAACTTAAAAATCATTAAAAGCCTGTGTATGCCCTGGCCTGGCCAGGTGGTTAGAGTTCTGGACTCGTAATCTCAGGGTCGTATGTTCGAATCCCGTCATGCTAAACATGCTCTTCCTTTCAGCCGTGGAGACATTATAATGATATGATCAATCCCGTTGTTCGTTGATAAAGAATAGCTCAAGAGGTGATGACTAGCTGTCTTCCCTCTACTCTCACACTGCTAAATTAGGGACAGTTAGCGCAGATAGCCTTCGTGTAGCTTTGCGCGAAATTCAAAATAAATAAAACAAAATCCCGTGTTTACATAAATGAACATGTAACGAGTTACTCTCGTTTTTCTTTTCTTTTTTCAAGGAAAGCTGATATTTCAACAGCTAAGACGATTTATTTGTTCAGCCAAAACTAGTATCTGGAGTTACAAGAAACTGAAACAAACAGGTGTTACAAACTATACTATTAATATTGACCTCTACAAATACGTAGCATCAGCTGCCTTCAAGTGGTACTCACAACTGATACTTAACCTTATGTAACTATGTTAAACTGTTATGTTCTACTGCCATTTACCGATATTTAACCAAACAACTGTCCGCAACTAACATACTCTACTGATGAAAAATGCAGTTACTAAACATGTCGACCGTAGAGCCATCTATGACGATACCCCACTGCTTTAACACACGCAATTCGTTCTTATAAAACGTGAATATTTATTTGAACTAGTTAAATAATAATTCGAATTTCAAATAAATTTAAAAATGAATTTATTTCAATAAATGTTTTTTAAGTTCGATTTTTGAGCTTAGCTTCTTTCTAAGGAAAATTAGTAACTCATGACATTATGTCAGTCGGGCGTGGCCCAGTGACTAGTATAGCCTAACTGTGAATTTGAGGATTTTTGGTTCGCTTCCTGTTGTCTCAAAAAACAGCATTGGTTCCGTTTTTTTAAGGGCATGCATTGCATTCAGTCCATCTTTTCTTTCTCAACTGCAATTGTGGGTAGTTATGAGATGAGGGGTAAAAGATTGTACGTGGTTATGAAAGGAGAGGGTAACTGATTGTTGATGGTTAAGAAATGAGGGGTAACTGATTTTTATCTCAAACACCGTGTTGTTAGAGAAGTAAGATTCCACCATATGCATATTAAAAATCACATGTTTTGTTTGAAAATGTTTGAGCATGGTAAAGGATGTCTCTAAGCTGTGTTGTTTTGTTGGAAATAGTTAACGAAGAAGTCCACTTATTTCTCAAAACTACTGAAAAAACCAGTTAATGTAGCAAGAAAACTGAAGTGTCTGAGTGTTGCAAGAAACTTGAACTATCTGGATGTAGCAAGAAAACTGAAGTGTCTGAGTGTTGCAAGAAACTTGAACTATCTGGATGTAGCAAGAAAACTGAAGTGTCTGAGTGTTGCAAGAAACTTGAACTATCTGGATGTAGCAAGAAAACTGAAGTGTCTGAGTGTTGCAAGAAATTTGAACTATCTGGATGTAGCAAGAAAACTGAAGTGTCTGAGTGTTGCAAGAAATTTGAACTATCTGGATGTAGCAAGAAAACTGAAGTGTCTGAGTGTTGCAAGAAATTTGAACTATCTGGATGTAGCAAGAAAACTGAAGTGTCTGAGTGTTGCAAGAAACTTGAACTATCTGGATGTAGCAATAAAACTGAAGTGTCTGAGTGTTGCAAGAAACTTGAACTATCTGGATGTAGCAATAAAACTGAAGTGTCTGAGTGTTGCAAGAAATTTGAACTATCTGGATGTAGCAAGAAAACTGAAGTGTCTGAGTGTTGCAAGAAATTTGAACTATCTGGATGTAGCAAGAAAACTGAAGTGTCTGAGTGTTGCAAGAAATTTGAACTATCTGGATGTAGCAAGAAAACTGAAGTGTCTGAGTGTTGCAAGAAACTTGAACTATCTGAACTATCTGGATGTAGCAAGAAAACTGAAGTGTCTGAGTGTTGCAAGAAATTTGAACTATCTGGATGTAGCAAGAAAACTGAAGTGTCTGAGTGTTGCAAGAAACTTGAACTATCTGGATGTAGCAAGAAAACTGAAGTGTCTGAGTGTTGCAAGAAATTTGAACTATCTGGATGTAGCAAGAAAACTGAAGTGTCTGAGTGTTGCAAGAAATTTGAACTATCTGGATGTAGCAAGAAAACTGAAGTGTCTGAGTGTTGCAAGAAATTTGAACTATCTGGATGTAGCAAGAAAACTGAAGTGTCTGAGTGTTGCAAGAAACTTGAACTATCTGGATGTAGCAAGAAAACTGAAGTGTCTGAGTGTTGCAAGAAACTTGAACTATCTGGATGTAGCAAGAAAACTGAAGTGTCTGAGTGTTGCAAGAAAACTTGAACTATCTGGATGTAGCAAGAAAACTGAAGTGTCTGAGTGTTGCAAGAAACTTGAACTATCTGGATGTAGCAAGAAAACTGAAGTGTCTGAGTGTTGCAAGAAACTTGAACTATCTGGATGTAGCAAGAAAACTGAAGTGTCTGAGTGTTGCAAGAAACTTGAACTATCTGGATGTAGCAAGAAAACTGAAGTGTCTGAGTGTTGCAAGAAACTTGAACTATCTGGATGTAGCAAGAAAACTGAAGTGTCTGAGTGTTGCAAGAAATTTGAACTATCTGGATGTAGCAAGAAAACTGAAGTGTCTGAGTGTTGCAAGAAATTTGAACTATCTGGATGTAGCAAGAAAACTGAAGTGTCTGAGTGTTGCAAGAAACTTGAACTATCTGGATGTAGCAAGAAAACTGAAGTGTCTGAGTGTTGCAAGAAACTTGAACTATCTGGATGTAGCAAGAAAACTGAAGTGTCTGAGTGTTGCAAGAAACTTGAACTATCTGGATGTAGCAAGAAAACTGAAGTGTCTGAGTGTTGCAAGAAACTTGAACTATCTGGATGTAGCAAGAAAACTGAAGTGTCTGAGTGTTGCAAGAAACTAACTATCTGGATGTAGCAAGAAAACTGAAGTGTCTGAGTGTTGCAAGAAATTTGAACTATCTGGATGTAGCAAGAAAACTGAAGTGTCTGAGTGTTGCAAGAAACTTGAACTATCTGGATGTAGCAAGAAAACTGAAGTGTCTGAGTGTTGCAAGAAATTTGAACTATCTGGATGTAGCAAGAAAACTGAAGTGTCTGAGTGTTGCAAGAAATTTGAACTATCTGGATGTAGCAATAAAACTGAAGTGTCTGAGTGTTGCAAGAAATTTGAACTATCTGGATGTAGCAAGAAAACTGAAGTGTCTGAGTGTTGCAAGAAACTTGAACTATCTGGATGTAGCAAGAAAACTGAAGTGTCTGAGTGTTGCAAGAAATTTGAACTATCTGGATGTAGCAAGAAAACTGAAGTGTCTGAGTGTTGCAAGAAATTTGAACTATCTGGATGTAGCAAGAAAACTGAAGTGTCTGAGTGTTGCAAGAAACTTGAACTATCTGGATGTAGCAAGAAAACTGAAGTGTCTGAGTGTTGCAAGAAATTTGAACTATCTGGATGTAGCAAGAAAACTGAAGTGTCTGAGTGTTGCAAGAAACTTGAACTATCTGGATGTAGCAAGAAAACTGAAGTGTCTGAGTGTTGCAAGAAATTTGAACTATCTGGATGTAGCAAGAAAACTGAAGTGTCTGAGTGTTGCAAGAAATTTGAACTATCTGGATGTAGCAAGAAAACTGAAGTGTCTGAGTGTTGCAAGAAACTTGAACTATCTGGATGTAGCAAGAAAACTGAAGTGTCTGAGTGTTGCAAGAAACTTGAACTATCTGGATGTAGCAAGAAAACTGAAGTGTCTGAGTGTTGCAAGAAACTTGAACTATCTGGATGTAGCAAGAAAACTGAAGTGTCTGAGTGTTGCAAGAAACTTGAACTATCTGGATGTAGCAAGAAAACTGAAGTGTCTGAGTGTTGCAAGAAACTTGAACTATCTGGATGTAGCAAGAAAACTGAAGTGTCTGAGTGTTGCAAGAAACTTGAACTATCTGGATGTAGCAAGAAAACTGAAGTGTCTGAGTGTTGCAAGAAACTTGAACTATCTGGATGTAGCAAGAAAACTGAAGTGTCTGAGTGTTGCAAGAAACTTGAACTATCTGGATGTAGCAAGAAAACTGAAGTGTCTGAGTGTTGCAAGAAACTTGAACTATCTGGATGTAGCAAGAAAACTGAAGTGTCTGAGTGTTGCAAGAAACTTGAACTATCTGGATGTAGCAAGAAAACTGAAGTGTCTGAGTGTTGCAAGAAACTTGAACTATCTGGATGTAGCAAGAAAACTGAAGTGTCTGAGTGTTGCAAGAAACTTGAACTATCTGGATGTAGCAAGAAAACTGAAGTGTCTGAGTGTTGCAAGAAACTTGAACTATCTGGATGTAGCAAGAAAACTGAAGTGTCTGAGTGTTGCAAGAAACTTGAACTATCTGGATGTAGCAAGAAAACTGAAGTGTCTGAGTGTTGCAAGAAACTTGAACTATCTGGATGTAGCAAGAAAACTGAAGTGTCTGAGTGTTGCAAGAAACTTGAACTATCTGGATGTAGCAAGAAAACTGAAGTGTCTGAGTGTTGCAAGAAAAATTGAACTATCTGGATGTAGCAAGAAAACTGAAGTGTCTGAGTGTTGCAAGAAATTTGAACTATCTGGATGTAGCAAGAAAACTGAAGTGTCTGAGTGTTGCAAGAAACTTGAACTATCTGGATGTAGCAAGAAAACTGAAGTGTCTGAGTGTTGCAAGAAATTTGAACTATCTGGATGTAGCAAGAAAACTGAAGTGTCTGAGTGTTGCAAGAAACTTGAACTATCTGGATGTAGCAAGAAAACTGAAGTGTCTGAGTGTTGCAAGAAATTTGAACTATCTGGATGTAGCAAGAAAAACTGAAGTGTCTGAGTGTTGCAAGAAATTTGAACTATCTGGATGTAGCAAGAAAACTGAAGTGTCTGAGTGTTGCAAGAAACTTGAACTATCTGGATGTAGCAAGAAAACTGAAGTGTCTGAGTGTTGCAAGAAACTTGAACTATCTGGATGTAGCAAGAAAACTGAAGTGTCTGAGTGTTGCAAGAAATTTGAACTATCTGGATGTAGCAAGAAAACTGAAGTGTCTGAGTGTTGCAAGAAATTTGAACTATCTGGATGTAGCAAGAAAACTGAAGTGTCTGAGTGTTGCAAGAAACTTGAACTATCTGGATGTAGCAAGAAAACTGAAGTGTCTGAGTGTTGCAAGAAACTTGAACTATCTGGATGTAGCAAGAAAACTGAAGTGTCTGAGTGTTGCAAGAAATTTGAACTATCTGGATGTAGCAAGAAAACTGAAGTGTCTGAGTGTTGCAAGAAATTTGAACTATCTGGATGTAGCAAGAAAACTGAAGTGTCTGAGTGTTGCAAGAAACTTGAACTATCTGGATGTAGCAAGAAAACTGAAAGTGTTGCAAGAAACTTGAACTGAAGTGTCTGAGTGTTGCAAGAAACTTGAACTATCTGGATGTAGCAAGAAAACTGAAGTGTCTGAGTGTTGCAAGAAATTTGAACTATCTGGATGTAGCAAGAAAACTGAGTGTTGCAAGAAATTTGAACTATCTGGATGTAGCAAGAAAACTGAAGTGTCTGAGTGTTGCAAGAAACTTGAACTATCTGGATGTAGCAAGAAAACTGAAGTGTCTGAGTGTTGCAAGAAACTTGAACTATCTGGATGTAGCAAGAAAACTGAAGTGTCTGAGTGTTGCAAGAAACTTGAACTATCTGGATGTAGCAAGAAAACTGAAGTGTCTGAGTGTTGCAAGAAATTTGAACTATCTGGATGTAGCAAGAAAACTGAAGTGTCTGAGTGTTGCAAGAAACTTGAACTATCTGGATGTAGCAAGAAAACTGAAGTGTCTGAGTGTTGCAAGAAACTTGAACTATCTGGATGTAGCAAGAAAACTGAAGTGTCTGAGTGTTGCAAGAAACTTGAACTATCTGGATGTAGCAAGAAAACTGAAGTGTCTGAGTGTTGCAAGAAATTTGAACTATCTGGATGTAGCAAGAAAACTGAAGTGTCTGAGTGTTGCAAGAAATTTGAACTATCTGGATGTAGCAAGAAAACTGAAGTGTCTGAGTGTTGCAAGAAACTTGAACTATCTGGATGTAGCAAGAAAACTGAAGTGTCTGAGTGTTGCAAGAAACTTGAACTATCTGGATGTAGCAAGAAAACTGAAGTGTCTGAGTGTTGCAAGAAATTTGAACTATCTGGATGTAGCAAGAAAACTGAAGTGTCTGAGTGTTGCAAGAAATTTGAACTATCTGGATGTAGCAAGAAAACTGAAGTGTCTGAGTGTTGCAAGAAACTTGAACTATCTGGATGTAGCAAGAAAACTGAAGTGTCTGAGTGTTGCAAGAAACTTGAACTATCTGAACTATCTGGATGTAGCAAGAAAACTGAAGTGTCTGAGTGTTGCAAGAAATTTGAACTATCTGGATGTAGCAAGAAAACTGAAGTGTCTGAGTGTTGCAAGAAATTTGAACTATCTGGATGTAGCAAGAAAACTGAAGTGTCTGAGTGTTGCAAGAAACTTGAACTATCTGGATGTAGCAAGAAAACTGAAGTGTCTGAGTGTTGCAAGAAATTTGAACTATCTGGATGTAGCAAGAAAACTGAAGTGTCTGAGTGTTGCAAGAAATTTGAACTATCTGGATGTAGCAAGAAAACTGAAGTGTCTGAGTGTTGCAAGAAATTTGAACTATCTGGATGTAGCAAGAAAACTGAAGTGTCTGAGTGTTGCAAGAAACTTGAACTATCTGGATGTAGCAAGAAAACTGAAGTGTCTGAGTGTTGCAAGAAACTTGAACTATCTGGATGTAGCAAGAAAACTGAAGTGTCTGAGTGTTGCAAGAAACTTGAACTATCTGGATGTAGCAAGAAAACTGAAGTGTCTGAGTGTTGCAAGAAATTTGAACTATCTGGATGTAGCAAGAAAACTGAAGTGTCTGAGTGTTGCAAGAAACTTGAACTATCTGGATGTAGCAAGAAAACTGAAGTGTCTGAGTGTTGCAAGAAACTTGAACTATCTGGATGTAGCAAGAGTGTTGCAAACTATCTGGATGTAGCAAGAAAACTGTGTCTGAGTGTTGCAAGAAACTTGAACTATCTGGATGTAGCAAGAAAACTGAAGTGTCTGAGTGTTGCAAGAAATTTGAACTATCTGGATGTAGCAAGAAAACTGAAGTGTCTGAGTGTTGCAAGAAACTTGAACTATCTGGATGTAGCAAGAAAACTGAAGTGTCTGAGTGTTGCAAGAAACTTGAACTATCTGGATGTAGCAAGAAAACTGAAGTGTCTGAGTGTTGCAAGAAACTTGAACTATCTGGATGTAGCAAGAAAACTGAAGTGTCTGAGTGTTGCAAGAAACTTGAACTATCTGGATGTAGCAAGAAAACTGAAGTGTCTGAGTGTTGCAAGAAACTTGAACTATCTGGATGTAGCAAGAAAACTGAAGTGTCTGAGTGTTGCAAGAAACTTGAACTATCTGGATGTAGCAAGAAAACTGAAGTGTCTGAGTGTTGCAAGAAACTTGAACTATCTGGATGTAGCAAGAAAACTGAAGTGTCTGAGTGTTGCAAGAAACTTGAACTATCTGGATGTAGCAAGAAAACTGAAGTGTCTGAGTGTTGCAAGAAACTTGAACTATCTGGATGTAGCAAGAAAACTGAAGTGTCTGAGTGTTGCAAGAAACTTGAACTATCTGGATGTAGCAAGAAAACTGAAGTGTCTGAGTGTTGCAAGAAACTTGAACTATCTGGATGTAGCAAGAAAACTGAAGTGTCTGAGTGTTGCAAGAAATTTGAACTATCTGGATGTAGCAAGAAAACTGAAGTGTCTGAGTGTTGCAAGAAACTTGAACTATCTGGATGTAGCAAGAAAACTGAAGTGTCTGAGTGTTGCAAGAAATTTGAACTATCTGGATGTAGCAAGAAAACTGAAGTGTCTGAGTGTTGCAAGAAACTTGAACTATCTGGATGTAGCAAGAAAACTGAAGTGTCTGAGTGTTGCAAGAAACTTGAACTATCTGGATGTAGCAAGAAAACTGAAGTGTCTGAGTGTTGCAAGAAACTTGAACTATCTGGATGTAGCAAGAAAACTGAAGTGTCTGAGTGTTGCAAGAAACTTGAACTATCTGGATGTAGCAAGAAAACTGAAGTGTCTGAGTGTTGCAAGAAATTTGAACTATCTGGATGTAGCAAGAAAACTGAAGTGTCTGAGTGTTGCAAGAAACTTGAACTATCTGGATGTAGCAAGAAAACTGAAGTGTCTGAGTGTTGCAAGAAACTTGAACTATCTGGATGTAGCAAGAAAACTGAAGTGTCTGAGTGTTGCAAGAAACTTGAACTATCTGGATGTAGCAAGAAAACTGAAGTGTCTGAGTGTTGCAAGAAACTTGAACTATCTGGATGTAGCAAGAAAACTGAAGTGTCTGAGTGTTGCAAGAAACTTGAACTATCTGGATGTAGCAAGAAAACTGAAGTGTCTGAGTGTTGCAAGAAACTTGAACTATCTGGATGTAGCAAGAAAACTGAAGTGTCTGAGTGTTGCAAGAAACTTGAACTATCTGGATGTAGCAAGAAAACTGAAGTGTCTGAGTGTTGCAAGAAATTTGAACTATCTGGATGTAGCAAGAAAACTGAAGTGTCTGAGTGTTGCAAGAAACTTGAACTATCTGGATGTAGCAAGAAAACTGAAGTGTCTGAGTGTTGCAAGAAATTTGAACTATCTGGATGTAGCAAGAAAACTGAAGTGTCTGAGTGTTGCAAGAAATTTGAACTATCTGGATGTAGCAAGAAAACTGAAGTGTCTGAGTGTTGCAAGAAACTTGAACTATCTGGATGTAGCAAGAAAACTGAAGTGTCTGAGTGTTGCAAGAAATTTGAACTATCTGGATGTAGCAAGAAAACTGAAGTGTCTGAGTGTTGCAAGAAACTTGAACTATCTGGATGTAGCAAGAAAACTGAAGTGTCTGAGTGTTGCAAGAAACTTGAACTATCTGGATGTAGCAAGAAAACTGAAGTGTCTGAGTGTTGCAAGAAACTTGTAGCAAGAAAAACTGAAAGAAATTTGAACTATCTGGATGTAGCAAGAAAACTGAAGTGTCTGAGTGTTGCAAGAAACTTGAACTATCTGGATGTAGCAAGAAAACTGAAGTGTCTGAGTGTTGCAAGAAACTTGAACTATCTGGATGTAGCAAGAAAACTGAAGTGTCTGAGTGTTGCAAGAAACTTGAACTATCTGGATGTAGCAAGAAAACTGAAGTGTCTGAGTGTTGCAAGAAACTTGAACTATCTGGATGTAGCAAGAAAACTGAAGTGTCTGAGTGTTGCAAGAAACTTGAACTATCTGGATGTAGCAAGAAAACTGAAGTGTCTGAGTGTTGCAAGAAATTTGAACTATCTGGATGTAGCAAGAAAACTGAAGTGTCTGAGTGTTGCAAGAAATTTGAACTATCTGGATGTAGCTGAAGAGTGTTGCAAAAACTTGAACTATCTGGATGGTAGAAAACTGAAGTGTCTGAGTGTTGCAAGAAACTTGAACTATCTGGATGTAGCAAGAAAACTGAAGTGTCTGAGTGTTGCAAGAAATTTGAACTATCTGGATGTAGCAAGAAAACTGAAGTGTCTGAGTGTTGCAAGAAATTTGAACTATCTGGATGTAGCAAGAAAACTGAAGTGTCTGAGTGTTGCAAGAAATTTGAACTATCTGGATGTAGCAAGAAAACTGAAGTGTCTGAGTGTTGCAAGAAATTTGAACTATCTGGATGTAGCAAGAAAACTGAAGTGTCTGAGTGTTGCAAGAAATTTGAACTATCTGGATGTAGCAAGAAAACTGAAGTGTCTGAGTGTTGCAAGAAATTTGAACTATCTGGATGTAGCAAGAAAACTGAAGTGTCTGAGTGTTGCAAGAAATTTGAACTATCTGGATGTAGCAAGAAAACTGAAGTGTCTGAGTGTTGCAAGAAACTTGAACTATCTGGATGTAGCAAGAAAACTGAAGTGTCTGAGTGTTGCAAGAAACTTGAACTATCTGGATGTAGCAAGAAAACTGAAGTGTCTGAGTGTTGCAAGAAATTTGAACTATCTGGATGTAGCAAGAAAACTGAAGTGTCTGAGTGTTGCAAGAAACTTGAACTATCTGGATGTAGCAAGAAAACTGAAGTGTCTGAGTGTTGCAAGAAATTTGAACTATCTGGATGTAGCAAGAAAACTGAAGTGTCTGAGTGTTGCAAGAAACTTGAACTATCTGGATGTAGCAAGAAAACTGAAGTGTCTGAGTGTTGCAAGAAACTTGAACTATCTGGATGTAGCAAGAAAACTGAAGTGTCTGAGTGTTGCAAGAAACTTGAACTATCTGGATGTAGCAAGAAAACTGAAGTGTCTGAGTGTTGCAAGAAACTTGAACTATCTGGATGTAGCAAGAAAACTGAAGTGTCTGAGTGTTGCAAGAAACTTGAACTATCTGGATGTAGCAAGAAAACTGAAGTGTCTGAGTGTTGCAAGAAACTTGAACTATCTGGATGTAGCAAGAAAACTGAAGTGTCTGAGTGTTGCAAGAAACTTGAACTATCTGGATGTAGCAAGAAAACTGAAGTGTCTGAGTGTTGCAAGAAACTTGAACTATCTGGATGTAGCAAGAAAACTGAAGTGTCTGAGTGTTGCAAGAAACTTGAACTATCTGGATGTAGCAAGAAAACTGAAGTGTCTGAGTGTTGCAAGAAACTTGAACTATCTGGATGTAGCAAGAAAACTGAAGTGTCTGAGTGTTGCAAGAAACTTGAACTATCTGGATGTAGCAAGAAAACTGAAGTGTCTGAGTGTTGCAAGAAACTTGAACTATCTGGATGTAGCAAGAAAACTGAAGTGTCTGAGTGTTGCAAGAAACTTGAACTATCTGGATGTAGCAAGAAAACTGAAGTGTCTGAGTGTTGCAAGAAACTTGAACTATCTGGATGTAGCAAGAAAACTGAAGTGTCTGAGTGTTGCAAGAAACTTGAACTATCTGGATGTAGCAAGAAAACTGAAGTGTCTGAGTGTTGCAAGAAACTTGAACTATCTGGATGTAGCAAGAAAACTGAAGTGTCTGAGTGTTGCAAGAAACTTGAACTATCTGGATGTAGCAAGAAAACTGAAGTGTCTGAGTGTTGCAAGAAACTTGAACTATCTGGATGTAGCAAGAAAACTGAAGTGTCTGAGTGTTGCAAGAAACTTGAACTATCTGGATGTAGCAAGAAAACTGAAGTGTCTGAGTGTTGCAAGAAACTTGAACTATCTGGATGTAGCAAGAAAACTGAAGTGTCTGAGTGTTGCAAGAAACTTGAACTATCTGGATGTAGCAAGAAAACTGAAGTGTCTGAGTGTTGCAAGAAACTTGAACTATCTGGATGTAGCAAGAAAACTGAAGTGTCTGAGTGTTGCAAGAAACTTGAACTATCTGGATGTAGCAAGAAAAATAAAACTGAAGTGTCTGAGTGTTGCAAGAAACTTGAACTATCTGGATGTAGCAAGAAAACTGAAGTGTCTGAGTGTTGCAAGAAACTTGAACTATCTGGATGTAGCAAGAAAACTGAAGTGTCTGAGTGTTGCAAGAAACTTGAACTATCTGGATGTAGCAAGAAAACTGAAGTGTCTGAGTGTTGCAAGAAACTTGAACTATCTGGATGTAGCAAGAAAACTGAAGTGTCTGAGTGTTGCAAGAAACTTGAACTATCTGGATGTAGCAAGAAAACTGAAGTGTCTGAGTGTTGCAAGAAACTTGAACTATCTGGATGTAGCAAGAAAACTGAAGTGTCTGAGTGTTGCAAGAAACTTGAACTATCTGGATGTAGCAAGAAAACTGAAGTGTCTGAGTGTTGCAAGAAACTTGAACTATCTGGATGTAGCAAGAAAACTGAAGTGTCTGAGTGTTGCAAGAAACTTGAACTATCTGGATGTAGCAAGAAAACTGAAGTGTCTGAGTGTTGCAAGAAATTTGAACTATCTGGATGTAGCAAGAAAACTGAAGTGTCTGAGTGTTGCAAGAAACTTGAACTATCTGGATGTAGCAAGAAAACTAAAGTGTCTGAGTGTTGCAAGAAACTTGAACTATCTGGATGTAGCAAGAAAACTAAAGTGTCTGAGTGTTGCAAGAAACTTGAACTATCTGGATGTAGCAAGAAAACTGAAGTGTCTGAGTGTTGCAAGAAACTTGAACTATCTGGATGTAGCAAGAAAACTGAAGTGTTTGGATGTACCAGAAAAACACTCTTGACCAATAAATATTGCAAAATATAAAAATTTCTGATTAAGAAAAGGTTGAAACAACATAAGTGGATAAAGTGCTAAAGTATGCAGGAAATGTGTTATAAGACAGGTGATAGACACGCCATAAGCACCTTGAATGTCAATCTGTGTTTCTGAGTAGGTGTTACACTTTTTTGTGCCCAACCCACGATCAAGGCCCCACCCTGCAACAGGATACTGATTTGACTCAGCTGTTTTCAGAGCTAATCATGCCCATTTCTTCCTTCATTTTAAAGACTAGGTGTATAGGCAAGTTGGTGTAAAGAGAAAAAATAAGGTGCGTAATAAAAGTGACAGTAAGTGCAATTGTGACATTATTATTCTGTGGATGAAGAAGACTTTCAATGGGGATTTTTGATTATCCGATATTTTACGAATGAGGATCGAAGAACCTTTACTTATGTTCTTTTTTTATTAAATCTTAATTATGTTGTATTGAGAAGTAAGTCAACTCTAATTCTGTAATATTTACTTATACGGCCATAAACATCAAATGCGTTGAAAATAAAAACAGCTACTCGGATCAACACTGATAGACTACGCAGTCTATCTACGTAGATAATGACGGCGTGACCCCCTGGCACAGCGGTAAGTCTACGGATTCGCAACGCTCAAGTCACGGGTTCGATTCCCCTCGGTGGACTCCGCAGATAGCCTGATGTGGCTTTGTTATATGAAAGCACATACATATATATATATATATATACACACACACTCAGATTTTATAGAACCATTCTAATGTGGGATAACAATTGAAAATTAAACAGAATAGGGGTTCAGATAAGGGCGAAGATGTTGCCAAGGCCATCTATCGATTTTAGTTTGTTTTTGAATTTCGCGCAAAGCTACTCGAGGGCTATCTGCGCTAGCCGTCCCTAATTTAGCAGTGTAAAACTAGAGGGAAGGCAGCTAGTCATCACCACACACCGTCAACTCTTGGGCTACACTTTACCTACGAATAGTGAGATTGACTGTCACATTATAACGCCCCACGGCTGAAAGGGCGAGCATGTTTGAGTGACGGGATTCGAACCAGCGACCCTCAGATTACGAGTTGAACGCCTTAACACGCTTGGCCATGCCAGGCCTTAGCTTTTAAACGCAAACGCAAACTAACGTGGCAGGGTTTAGTTTAGAGAGAGAGAAATCAGAAGAGTTCTCTCTCCAACTGGGGTGTTCAGGAACGTTGTGGTTCCTCTTCGTCCCCTTTCGTGAATTGTTATTAGGTTTAGTTTTATTATTTATTTATTAAATAATTTTTGGCTCTTTTTTTGGGGGTGGTGGAGGATGTCACTCTAAATGTTATCTTGGACGAAGGCAAAGGCAGCAACGGAGAGAATGGCCAGGTCCCTTCCCGAAAGGAAGAAGTCAAGCAAATATGAACATGAATTCAATTCAAACGACCCGACTTAGGGTCTGGCAATAAAGTTGCCTGGGCTGGGATCTAAAAATCCAATGCCTAAGTTTTTGCTGTGGGGGGAAACGTGAGTGCCCCGAGAAAACCCACTTTCACAGGACAGGCGCCGAAAGTTTTGCCTATCGTGTGCCTGATATCTGAAAAAAAAAAAAAAAGGGAATACATATTATTGACATGAATTTATTTCTTTAGATACTTTGTTGTGTAATTTGTGATTCTTGAAATATGCTGTAAGGTGAAATGTATTTTGTTGGTGCACTAGTTAAGTTGTATAGTGATGCCGTTAGTTTGTTTCTATTTTCTGCTTTTAGATAATATTTGTGTGACATTTCTGTTAGTCTATTTCTTAGTGTTGGTAAATTGCTAATTTGATGTATATAATTTACTGGCGTGAATGACGGTAGACTGAATGCAGATCTTAGTACTCTGTTCTGTTGAACTTGGATTTTCTAGAGTGTGTTATTTGACATATTGTATGTTACTTGACATCCGTACTCTATTAGTGGACGGATGTAAGCCTTGTATATTTGGATAATGGTGTTTGGTGAACATTTCGATTGTCTACTGGTTAGAGTCATTAGGTGTGAAATCCTTTTTCCAATTGATGAGTGTATATTGTTTACATGTTTTTTTCCATGTTAGTTTTGTGTCGAAAGTGATGCCAAGGAATGTGATGTTTTTGCTCATGTTAATGGTTGTATTTCCGAGAGATAATTTTATTTTTTCTAGATTTTTCCTTTGCTTTTTTAATTTCCTGTAGAAGGTAATTGTTTGTGTTTTGTTGGATTTAATACAACTCTCCACTTGTTGCTCCATGTTGAGACGTTGTTTAGTGATTCTTGTACGCGAGACACGGCCATCACTGGGTTTCTGGAGGTGCTCCAGATAGGGATGTTGTCTGCGTATTGTGAATTATGCGTGTATGTTAGATTTGGGAAAGGTATGTCACTGACGAAAATTATGTATAGAAGTGGAGAGAGGACTGATCCTTGGGGCACTCCTGCGGTTATATTAAATGATTTAGATATAGTTTCATTGACTTTTACTTGTGCTGTTCTATCTGTTAAGAAATTTGAAATCCATTTAACTATCGTGGGATTTATTTGCAGGTGTTTTAGTTTGTATTTGATGGCATTGTGCCATACGCTGTCGAATGCTTTTTTGACATCTAGGAATACCCGATGGTTACCTGATTGTTGTTGAAAGCTTTATAGATTGATTCGGTGAGTCGTGTGAGGTGATCTGTTGTTTGCCTATTTTTCCTGGAGGCATTTTGAGATTCTGGTAGGATGTTATTCGATTCGCAAAATGGAGGAGACGGTTGGAGATAATTCTCTCCATCAGTTTGCCAAGGCAGCTTAACAGACTGATGGGACGGAAATTATCTGGATTGGTTCTGTTGGTTTGTTTCTTTGAGATCGTGGTTATGATGGCTTTTTTTCAAGTGTCATGGTAATATCAAGTCGCTAGTGAAATGTTCATGATGTTTGTGAGGTGTTGTAACAGGAGAGTAGAGCTATTTTCAGAATAATGTTTGGTATTTGGTCATGTCCGGGGAAGTATTCTTCAAGTTCTTGATATTAATTTTAGTTCGGTTATGGTTATTTTTCTATTGATTGAACTTGAGTATGCTTCTAGTGTCTCGCCAGGGAATCGTGGTGAGAATGAAGCTTGGTTTGTATTTATGAACTATGTATCGAATAGCAACGGTACCATCTGCCTACGTACCCGTCGGATGCTTTCTTTCAAGGGGTTTCTTCGACGAGGTCGATTCCCCGGAGGAGACTTCGACCGCCGTCTAGGGTTGACCGCCTTAGCTTTTAGAGTTGTTTCACATTTTTATACCACCATTTGTGTTTTATTTCTGGGGGAACCGTTTTCAAGTTTGTTGGTTGTTTTTGTGAGGTCTTTAGAACATAATATAAGTCCTTGTTTGAACTGATTTTGTTTCTTTGAAATAATATTAAACCAAGTATACATTCTCAATCACTTCTCTTTCTCTTTTATTTCAAGGATACCTTGACACTCACTGCCTTCCACCTACGTTCATGGGCGTCTGCAGAATTCTCTTCAGGGGTGGAGTACAGAGTTTAAATCAACATAATGCGCGCACGCACACACACACACACATATATATATACTGAATGAATAAATAAAGAAATGTATTTCTCATTTTCTAAGGAGCAAGTACCACATTATACCTTGTGGACACCCATGCTTACTACGTTGAGGGCCCGGTATGACCAGGTGGATTAAGGCATTCGACTCGTCATTTGAGGGTTCCAGGTTCGAATCCCCGTCACACCAAACATGCTCGCCTCTTCAACCGTGAGGACGTTTTACTGTGACGGTCAATCCCACCCACCGCCAACTCTTGGGCTACTCTTTTACCAACGAATAGTGGGATTGACCGTCACATAAATATTGCCCCCACGGCTGAAAGGATGAAAATGTTTGGTGTGATGGGATCTGAACCGGCCACCCTCGGACTACGAGTCGAATGCCTTAACCTTCAGGCCATGCCGGGGCCTAATTTCTTATAATACTATCTATTATAATAGTTTTGTATGCAACTTATATTTTCAAAGTGTTTTAAACATGCTGAATTATACACGTAGGCTTAACAAAGTAGACTGGGCTTCTATCGCTGAGTTTGCCTGCTATTAAGTTTAACGTTTCTCCAGAAACCCGCTACGTATACGAATATTCATCCAAAATAAAATGTTCATCTTAAAAAAAAACAGATAACAAAGAGGATACTTCGATTAAACCATTTTAATCACAAACTTTCAGAGCCAGAGCCTGTATTAGGAAAACCAGAATACTGGCTACAACCAGTTTATTTCATTTACGCGTATGCTTTAACTTAGTAACGACAGTCACCAGTAAGAACTGGCCAACAACACAGTCCACCTTTGGTTCGCTTTGACTTATACAATGACATGTAGTAACATATTGACTATATCAGATCATCCCATAAGTAATGTCCGAAAATTTAATAGGAAAGTGTATCATCATTTCTGTCTTTGTGGAAGACTTTAATAATTAAAATTTGTAGTAGGACGTGTTATAAAAATGTTCAAACAAATAAAAGAAACTAACCCAACTCCACTTTTTCAGATCATTAATCAAATAGACTCTTATGAAGATGAAAGTGTCTGAGGAGCACGTTAGACATATGATGCTTTATGAGTTTAAAAAAAAGGCAATAGTGCAGCAGAAACTACACGAAACATTCAAGGTGTTTATGGTGTGGAGTCTCTCAATGAAAGAAAATGTCGAGGCTCAGATCAGGTGACTACAGTTTAAGTGATGCGTCACGTTCAGGTCGTCCTATTGAGTTTAATTTTGACTTACTGCTGGCTGCACTTGATGAAGAATGTGCTGTAACAATTGAATAACTAGCACAGAAGCTTAATTCAACCCATTCAACAGTTCACCGACATCTGAAACAGCTTGAAAAGGTGTCAAAACTTGGAAAATAGGTCCTCCATAATTTGACAGAAGCCAATCTTAGAGCAAGAGTGGACATTTGCACTTCTCTGCACTCTTGTGAACGTAACTCACCTTTTTTGAACAGGCTAGTAAATGGAGATGAAAAAAATGGATATTTTATAAGAATGTTAAGCACTGCAGACAATGGCACAGTGCAGATGAACTGGTTAAAGAATAAGCAAAAATGGACCTCCACCCTAGGAAAGTCTTGTTAAGCGTTTGGTGGGATATTGTTGGTGTGATCCACTTTAAGTTGCTGCCATTAAATGTAACGATTACATCAGACTTCTATTGTCAACAGTTTGAGTGCTTGAATGTTGCATTGAAAGAAAAGAGACCTGCTTTGATCAGTCGTAAAGGTGTTGTGTTACACCAGGATAATGAAAAAATCACATCTACAAAGATTGAAGAACTAGACTAGGAAAAACTTCCACATCCTCCTTATTCTCCAGACTTTGCTCCATCTGATTATCATCTATTCCGAAGTTTGCAGAATTATCTTGATGGAAAAGAGCTTGGAACACATGAAGATGTCAAAACTACCCTCTTCACATTTTTTCCTCCAAACCCCAAGAATTTTATAGGAGTGGCATTCAGAAGCTTGTGAATCATTGGCAGGAAGTAATTAATAATAATAATGGAACATACGTTATTGATTAAATAACATTAAAAGCGTTTGAAATCCTTTTCTTTTACGAACCTAAAATTGGACATTACTTGAGAGATGACCTGATACAAAGCAAAGCTTAACTTAAATATCAAATGGGATCTGGCATGGCTCGACTCTTAATCTCCGGGTGGCATAACCGCTTGTTCTTTCAGCAGCAGGGCGTTATAATGTTACGGTCAATTCCACTATTCTTTGGTAACGAGTAACCTAAAATCTGACAATAATTGATGTCGCTAGCTACCTTTCCTTAACTCTTTAGTTTCAAAATTAGGGACGACTATTGCAGATAATCGTCTGATGACCTTCATTGAAATTTAACAAAGGAACACTTCAAGTTCAGATGTAGCACACCTTAAATGACTGTATAATGGTAAAAGTTAAACATTTATTTACATCTTAAATCCTAAGAGACTAATATGAAGTTCTGAAAACACCAAATTTGTTAACATAAGATCTCATCTATGTGTGAATGTCTAAGATAACGCTCGTACAATCAATCTTTCAGGTTAGCAGATAATAGTACTGTTTGTACTCGTGTATCGTTTGGAACGGACATGTTAGGATTATCGCTGCGCCACTAAAGAATCTTGCGTTAGCCTGTAGGTAAATAACACAGCAACAATATTAGAAATGTTTCCTCACCATACGGCCTAAAGTATCAATAAATCTCTGACAAGAGAGAGGAGGTGATAAACCAACATTACCAAGGTTAAGTACATCTACAGTCATGTGACCTTGGATGTGCATGCCACCAGGGCATAAATATTGACTGTGTTTGATTTTTACTTTTTTATTATTTTGATATAATAAAAAACGGAAAGTAGTGAGATCTAATGAGCAGTGTTTCTTAAGTACATACAAATTGATTCGTAGTATCATTTCGTTTTTTGTTTATAATTAAGCCCAAAGCTACACAATGGGCTATCTGTACTGTTTTCACAAAGGGTGTTGAAACTCAATTTTTAGCTTTTAGAGTCCAGAGGTTTACTGTTAAGTCGCTAAGATGTTGATGGTGGGGAAATCTAATTTAGAATGACAGGGGTATTCTAGCTACAATTACTCACCCTCAAAAACAAGAGAGAATCATCAACAGCCACTGCTGTAATTAGATCTCAAATCGGCCAAGAGGTGTAGCTATCAGTTAAAAGTTTGTACTTTAAAAAAACCAAAAAAACTCAGAGCCATTCTATTAGCCGTTTTTCCGTGGCTAAAAATTATCAACTTGTCGTGAAGTTAATATGCTAGTTAATCTACACATTACTGTAGCTTAAAAAGAAACTTGACAATGAATGTGAAATACAGTAAAATCTGTCTAAGGCGTAATCGCACGGGACCGAGTAAAATTCCCGGCTTAGACAGTAAACATGTATTTCTTTAATTATATATATATTTTTGAGTGGAACATTATACTTGCTTGGCTCAAGGGAAGTAAGACGTTTGTGAATTATTATACTGTTTATGCTATATTTATTAGAATAAGAATAAAAATAGACATTCAAAATATACATAGATACACAAAAGCTTAATAAAATTTATTTAAAGAAAGTGTCCAATTTTAACTGCTTTTTTTTTTTAATGGGCTTTCTCATGCGGTTAAAAGAGAACATCAATTCTACAACCTTTTCATGAAGTTCATTTTCTCCCTTCATTTGTGCATACAATTTGATAGTGTTAATAAAACTTAACACTTGCGATGAAGTATGAATTTCTATTTCCTCACTATCTTTACTATTTTGTTCATCTTCTGAATCTCTCACACTGTCACCATCTTACGATTCTATTATAGACTTTAAATCAGTTTCATCAGTTTCTATTAAAACATTCTTGTCAACGTTCACAAAACTTTCCACGTTCACTGAATCATCTGTATCAATCTTCTCAATCAGAGGTTGGATTTCATAAGAATCGTCACAACAAATAACTTCTCCACAATCTTCGACATTATCAAGAAATCCACAATTTTAAAAGCACTACCCATTCATCTTTTACACATTTGATTGAATGACTTAAAAGTGCAATTGCATCTAACACATCAATTTTCATGGTCATTTTAGATGCTCTCTTACAGTCGTCCATGTTTACAATAATATGCTGAAGCATCAGTTTTCTGTATTTCAATTTTATATATTGTATAATTCCATTATCTAGTGGCTGTAGAACTGAAGTTGTACATGAAGGTAGAAAAACTAAACGAACATTTGAAAGTTTAACTTTTGGTTGACAAGTTGCATTATCTAGAAAAAGTAGAATATTCCCATTTTCTTGTTCCATTCTTTTGTTTAATTTATTCAAAAATTCCTTGGAAGTTGATTCTTCCTCAAATTTTTGAAACAACGCGAATTTTCACTTTTATCTATTACCCATAGTTTCTCTAGTTTTCCATCACCAAATGTGACCAAAAGTACAGTCAATCGCTCTTTCGAATAGCGACCTCTGGAATAATGACGGTAGAAAAAGAACAGAATATATTTAACCAATACCAACTGTAGCAAAATGTCCGAGAATGTGTTAATATTTAAACAAATTATTAAATAAACAATAATTTATTAATATTTAAAGAGATTATTAATTAAATAAGAAATCAATATTTAATCAAAAACATTTTTCCACCTTACTCAGGATCTAATCTACTTGTTGATAGATGAGGTAGGTGTTTGTTTGTTTGTTTGTTTTGGAATTTCGCACAAAGCTACTCGAGGGCTATCTGTGCTAGCCGTCCCTAATTTAGCAGTGTAAGACCAGAGGGAAGGCAGCTAGTCATCACCACCCACCGCCAACTCTTGGGCTACTCTTTTACCAACGAAAAGTGGGATTGACCGTCACGTTATAACGCCTCCTCGCCTTGGAGGGCGAGCATGTTTGGCGCGACTCGGGCGCGAACCCGTGACCCTCAAATTACGAAGCGCACGCCTTAACGCGCTAGGCCATGCCAGGCCCAATGAGGTAGGTGAAAGATAGTTTTCCGTCTATGTTACGCAGGTTCCGACATATAGAGGGCCTTTTATAAGAGATATCTGAAGATAATGCTGCAAAATGTTGATATTTCCGGCTTATACAGGTTTTACTGTATATATATATTTTAAAACCTGCACGTGCGAAAGCTTTAGAATTAAATCATTTTCACAGATGAAGATTAAAACGTAAGAATGCAAATATATAAATTGTTTTATTGTTTACTAGATGGTATGACGGAATTGACACTTTTTTTGAGTATTGGACAACAATATGTATGTGAAGTTAATAATTTATATTTCTATTGTAATACCTCGTGCAACGAAGAACGTGTTATATCGCACGTAGTGCTAATGATATGACGTTTCTTGTTACAAATATGGGTTGAACGTAGGCTTAGAATTATAGGCTATTGAACTAATAGCACAAGTATTAAACCGGCACTAAAAAACAATACAACATTAAAAACATAGCGGATTTTGCTATAAGCAATTTCATTGTTTCTTTTTTTAAGAAAACGTGAACAAAACTGTATATATTTGAAGTCATTTTTACCCGTCATTACCTAATAAACACAAAAATTTGTCACATTTTATTCATGATAAATATGTTTAAATACCTAATTAGGCACTCGACTCGGTAGGTCGAGGGCTAGAATTTCATCACCGAACCTTCTCGCCGCTTTAGGTGTCAGGCGTTTTGATGTTACGGTCAATCTCATTATTCATTAGCAAAAAGATTAACTCAACAGTTGGCAGTGTGCAATGTTGGCTAGTTCTTTTCTCCAGTCTATCACTGCTAAATTATGGATGGCTAGAGCAGATATCTCTCGTGTAGCTTTGAGCGAAATTCAACAAACAAACAAACAAGTAAAAGTGTCTACTGGCAACATATTCGCGTTAGAGTCTTGTAAAACAAGTCTCGAACTTAGTTCTAAAGAGAAACTTCACTGACTTTATTATGGAAATGGTATATCGGGATAACTTGACAAAAAGTAAGTGAGAAACGGACTGTTCTTGTGCTAATTTCCCTTTTTGGTCACTTCAACTGTTTTAAAATAAAGCGTAGGTTTGAAATAAACGAAATCTAAATTTTGATTTCCTAGAAATACAGGAGGAAGATTGTTTGTTTGTTTGTTTGTTTGTTTGTTTGTTTTGAATTTTACACAAAGCTACTCGAGGACTCTCTGTGCTAGCCGTCTCTAATTTAGCAGCTAGTCATCACCACCCACCGCCAACTTTTGGGCTACTCTTTTACCAACGAATAGCGGAATTAACCGTGACATTATAACGCCTCCACGGCTGAAAGGGCGAGCATGTTTGGTATGACCGAGATTCGAACATGCGACCCTCAGATTAGGAGTCGAACGCCTTAACACACTTGGCCATGCTGGGCCCAGGAGGAAGAATAAGATAATTAGTTAGATATTCATGACTATTGTAGACAGGTTAATTCTTGTGAGAAATAACATCATTACATCAACTTGAAAGTACACGTTGAACACTTATGAATCACACGTGCCCTTCGTAGTTCTTAAGCCTTTTAACATTAATACAATGTCATTCTACAGCATTACATGATTGGTTAGTGCATAATAACGTGAATATTAAACATCTGTATAACTAACTGGTCCATTCTTCTTGTAGTAATGTTATAACATTAGATGTTCAGTGTTCATTCGTTCGCGTACATGTGTTACGATAAGTTAGGTGTTTGTTTTACCACCCCGTTCTTTCGGTCCCTTTGATGAATTGGCAGAAAGATCCAGGAGTTAAAACTCTGAAATTTTGGGCGTTCGATTATCCCCCCCCCTCCTCTTGATATTATTTTTTTACCATATTACAATTGAGATTTAAAATAAAGGTCTTCTTGAAATAAAACTGAAACTCCCGTCTGTGTTGTTTCATTCTTATTTCCTCAAAAGATTTGATGTCACCTGCTGGTACAGCGATAAATCTACGGATTTACAACGCTAAAATTAGGAGTTCGATTCCCCTCGGTGGACTCAGAAGATAACCCGATGTGGATTTGCTATTAAAAAACACACACACAAAAGATTCAAAATGATTACCTTTGGATCTTTTTCAGTGGAGTATTCAACTACGCCACCTGCTGGAAGCTTTCACTGTTACAATTTTGGTAAACAAAACAAAAAATAGTGTTAAGTAACTAAAATTGATTACTGTTAAAATCTATTTCAAATAATACCAGTCTAATATAGTAAACATGCAGTAGCTAAGCCTATGAAATTTGATGCATAAAATTATGCATCAGAAGTCCCAACATAAACTCAAGTAGGCAAATGAAGCTCGTCGAACCTTCTAAATTAGCCACACTTCCAAAATTCCAGTTAAGACACATTTTCTTAGACATTTCTAAAATAGAAGATAATAATTTGATGGAAAACATTGATCGTTCGTTGTTATTTAATATACTTACATCGTGAACGGCCGTACAAGGAATCTGTGGTTGGCCTATCAGCTCCTGGGTACCCGAGGAGACGACAGACGATGTCTGCTTCCCTCTTGTCCCATTCGTCGTCACAGATGGATCCCCACTGACCAAAGTGGTAGATTTCTACGTTTCCCTGGCATGCCGTATGTCCCCCCACTAGGCGAATGTCCCCTTCTGTTACAGCACGAACGTTTCGATGAAGTAAGGATTTGCGTAACCTGGTCCAATTTCCGTAACTGGAAGCAGGTGACCGCGGCCAGTTTTTACTGTCTGATACGGACGTCAGGACAGTGAACGCCGTTATAACAAATACTGACCGACTGAGAAAGGTTGTAGTTGTGAATTTTGTCATCGTTGTCTTTCCAATTTATATTTAATAATGACCTTATGAAGTTGCCCGGTAACCCGAGACCGCGTGAGGGTTAGTTGAATACCAGCAGAAGCAAGTATTATATTAAAATATATTTTGGCGGAAAGAAGTGTGAGTTTTTGGTTTAATTCGTCATCGTTTCCTTTAGCTTCCAGATCGTCCGTCAGTTGTACTGGCGTTAAGCCGTACAACGGCAAAGACGAGGGATTTTATTGTGATTTTCGATGCCACGCCCTCCAGCCATCCCTAGAATTTCCTCCATCCAATGTTTGTCCGCCTGCTCGAAGAAGTTAAATGACGTTTCACTGAAGGACAAATATGGAAATCGATGACTGTGGAACGTGACCAGCATTTTGAGAAACACTATTTGATAATTCTTCTCAGTTGGCAACAGATCTTTACATTTAGTTATGTAGGTCACATGAGCTTGGAGAATTAGACCAAGGCTCAGTTTCGTAAGTACATTGAATTTCTTCCGTTGACAATATGGATTAAGTTTAGAACAAAGAAACAAATAAAAAAGGGTAAAATTATGTAAAATATCTCTAGTACCTAAAATATGCACGTTAAAACTGTTCACAAATCAGCCTTCGTCTTACGCTGTTGTTTATTAATTTACTGTTCGTAATTAAGCACAAAGCAACACAAAGAGCTATTTGTGCTCTACTTACCACGGGTATCGAAACCCTGTTTCTAGCGGTGTGAGTCCACAGACAAACCGCTGTGCTACTGGAGGTTTATTGTTCAATTTCGAACAAAGTTGGACGAGGACTATCAGAGGAAACATAGCTAACTGTGAGTGATGGACTTGGAGGGAAGGCAGCTAGTGGGATTTGTTTGTCACTCTTTAATGCACGCACAACCCTCAAAGAGCGTAGTGCGAACATTACTTTTTCAGTAACAAGGCATAAATCCCAAAATCATAATCTGGCATGTTAACTATTGAGCCGCATTTTGGGTTTGACCCTCTAGGTCAGGGGTTCTTAACCAGGGGTGCGAAGATGATTCCCAAGGGGTGCGAGAATGCCCATGAATAATTAAAGCAAATCTATATTTTTACATAAGAGTATGCTTTATATTTCTCCAGGGGGTGCGAGAAATGATTACTGATTTGAAAGGGGTGCAAACACTGAAAAAGGTTAAGAACCACTGCTCTAGGTAGATACAGCACAGATAGCTCAGTTTGCAGCACTGGCTTAATTAATTAATTAATTAATGTTTTTTTTCTTTCAAACCCATATAAGGTATAGTTAAAACACTTCCTACATTTTTAAAGATACTGAACATATGGGTTTGTAACACCTCAACAATAAACATACAGATACCAACATGGCCGTCAACTTCCATTTCTTGATAATTAAATGCGCCATAAAAACGTTAAATTTGAATATGTACTATTTCATAACAAAATCTATGTAGAGGAGCTTACTCTACCCATACCAACCGTTTTTTACATATATAATTATCTCTACAAGTGGGGTTTTTCGTCATCACGGATTAAAATCTTTACAGTTTTAAATATTAATTATGATAGTTTTATGCCAGTTTAATTTAAGACAAAACCTGTAAAATTACTATTTCATTGAGCGTACAGAATGGTTAGTATGCAGCATTTCATGCAAAAAGTAACTTGAAAAAACACAAAAACAGAACATAAATAAAAATGCTCTTCCAATAAGTATTTATTATAAATCACGTTATATATGGCCATTTAGGCTTAACGCGGCCTCACGAGTTCAAATTCCCTCACCGAATATGTCGCGCTTTCAGCCGTTGGTGCGTTATAATGTGACGCTCAATTTCACATTTCGTTGGCAAAGAGTGGATCAAGAGCTTGCGGAGGGTAGTGCTGACTAGCTGTCTTTCTTTTAGTCAATCAGTTAATAATTAAATACGGTTAGCGTAGATAGACTTGCAGAAATTCGGCAAAATTAATGAACTATTTTAATGGAATGTACTTTCTTAAATACCTGTTAGAATGTTACTGAACAGAAGCATGGATTATTGTTATTAAGACAGACAGACAGACAAGCAAGCAGTTTTAGTTAGAAACCAACTACGTACGTCATGCCCTCAAACTTAACACAGTCTGAATTATAGTGCAAATTTAACTCTGAATGCAGACCGCAGCAAACGGTATTCAGGTTTAAATATTTTTAGGTTTAGAGTTCAGAGTCGAATGCCTACACCTCGAGCTTCAAATGTCGCTTGTGAATATAAAGTCTTAAGTTTGTGTTAAAGATTATGAAATACAATGAAACAACCAATTCTTACATCTTAATAAAGTGATACATATAAACAAAGAAATACACAAAATGCCACAAGAAATATCACAATATTTAATTTTTCCAGAAAGTATAAGAAACTCCATTCTCATTTGAAAGTCCCTTAGACAACATCAATATTATAAAGTATAAGAAACTCCATTCTCATTTGAAAGTCCCTTAGACAACATCAATATTATAAAAAACAACAACATTAAACCAATTACATCACAGTTGTAGAATCTAATATCTGACAACACCATAACCACCAAAAATACCTTTATTTAATATCTGACAACACCATAACCACCAAAAATACCTGTATTTAAACAAACAAAATGAAAATGTATATAGTAAAGTTAACAGGCCAGTAAGAACTTTTATTAAAACAAGATAGAAGAAATATTAAATTCATTATAACCATTAATCCATGTATTAAACTTCTTTAATACAAGCATGATTACATATACATCTACAACCAAGACAGTAAGAAGAAATTGAAGTTAGAAAAACAATATTTATTCCAAACACTGAAGAAAGAGTTCTTTAAATTAAAATTATTCAAAACAAAACAAAAATAGCAAACATTTTTTTGAGATTCAATTCAAAGCATGTAAACGACCCTATAAAATTCATCTGGTATAAACAATTAACCTTTCTAAACCATACCCGATAAAGAAACTGTCATTTGCATAATGAAATAAATGTTCTCTAACTGGTTTTCTATTGTGAGGTGAATTTTGTGAAATGGAAGTCTAGCAAAGATTTTCAAACAAACAAGTATACTGCATCCATTTAAATCCAAAACACTTCTAAGAAGTAATATGCAAGTATATCAAATATCCTCTTATGAATTATTTCAAAAAAATTGGTCCTGAAAAATATGTCATGTATTTTCTTATGTGCATAATGTTTTTTGTACACAGGATTTCCATTTTATTGGATTGAAATAAACCAAAAATACATTTAAAAAAAAAGGGAAAAACATTAAAAACAAATATTCAAAGGTCCACAATATTAAACAATAATGGTATTTCAACTGATACAAACATTAAAAGGAAATATTCAGAGGTCCACAATATTAAACAATAATGGTATTTCAACTGATACAAACATTAAAAAGAAATATTCAGAGGTCCACAATATTAAACAATAATGGTATTTCAACTGATACAAACATTAAAAACAAATATTCAAAGGCCCACAATATTAAACAATAATGGTATTTCAACTGATACAAACATTAAAAAGAAAAATTCAGAGGTCCACAATATTAAACAATAATGGTATTTCAACTGATAGAAACATTAAAAAGAAATATTCAGAGGTCCACAATATTAAACAATAATGGTATTTCAACTGATAGAAACATTAAAAAGAAATATTCAGAGGTCCACAATATTAAACGATAATGGTATTTCAACTGATAGAAACATTAAAAAGAAATATTCAAAAGAAATATCAACTGATACAAACATTAAAAACAAATATTCAGAGGTCCACAATATTAAACAATAATGGTATTTCAACTGACAGAAACGTTAAAACAAATATTCAAGGTCCACAATATTAAACAATAATGGTATTTCAACTCATAGAAACATTAAAGCAAATATTCAGAGGTCAACTTTAAATTACAATATCAGACAAAAACAGTATCTTAACTGACAACATGTCAAACAAACATTGTGAGGTCCACCTTCAGATACAATAACAATATTTTGCTAAGAATATGTTTTCAATAACGAGAAAGATAAAAATTAAATCTCACAGAAATCTTATTTTTATTTGCATTATCACAAAATCAGAGCTTTGCAATGGATAATTACATAAAGAATACTTGCCATTATAAGCAACAAGAAAACAAAATTAATACACTAACAACTCAAGACTTTCAAATTAAATCTGTCTGTGACTTTGGTTTTAATTTTACACAAAGCTACACCAGGGTCACTTTGTAAGTTTCATCGCACGCAACAAAGGCTTTAAATAGCAATCGAATGTTACTGAGGAAGTTATGTGGTGGAAACTTAGCAGACCTTTCTAACAACCATTTAATGAGGAAGTTATGTGGTGGAAACTTAGCAGACCTTTCTAAGAACCATTTTCTCTCTGACACAAAAATAACAAAATATCTTCCACCATTCAAACTGAGTGATGACCAAAAACAAAGAATAGATGGGGGTTGTAACCCTAGTATTTGCAGTCCTTCCACTAACAGTTTAACATAAACAGTCCAGACACAGCCTGAGCATATTAACATTCCCAGTAATCTTGTTCAATAATCAGACACACTTTCCTTTCCTAAAACACCTTAATCTATTTTACTGGAAAATAAGTAAATTTCAGCTTCGGACGTAAACAGTTCCCGGAAGACAAAAAATTAAAACAGCTACAAAACAGTTGAACAAATAACATATAAGTATTTATTTCAAGTACCTGAAAATCAACATATTTTTAGATTAATTGGTATGTGTTGGTGAATTACAGTAACATACTTCTTATGGACTAGAGAGCTAGCAACAACTCTTAATGGTAAGCCTAAATCTCTATTAACCAACAAGAATATTGAGATGATAAGAGAAAATTTTGTTTTGGACATTTCAGATTAAACACAATCCATCTTCAACAATATGATGCAAAAACTATTAATCTGGATGTTTATTTAATCAAGAAAAAAAATTGAAGAATATAAGCAAACGAGCCAAATGTCCATAATGTAACGACAAATAACAATTCAATATTTCTTCTCAAAACTATATTGATATATATTGATTATAATCCAGTAACAGTATATATTTGAAGAATGACCATCTTATTTCTAGTATTTCATGAAAATAACATCCTTTATATATATTATGTCAGCATCTTTAAAAATTCCTTGGTTAACATTTTCATTCCTGTATATTTTTACGTTATGTTTGAATGTTCTTTTTGATAAATCTTTATTGACTGAAACATTGGAAGGAAGTGATTCTCAAATACACAGTCCTACTTGATGAAATGTATGACCCTGCAAATTATTAATGGTGATGGTAAAGACAGTATATTTTGTTGCAAAATTTGGGGTGGGGTCTTCTCTTTGGACCATCGTCCTGGTTTTGATCTTGTTAACCTGCTCAGCTGAAGAAGCTTACTTTAACTTGGACATTTTAAAAATTTACATGTGCTGTTGTAACTGAGGGTTCCTATTGGACAAAATTTGGAGATATTGTCTCAATGAGTCTCCTTGACAACTAAATGTAATGGAGAATTTCGGCCATTGACTATGTTTTTTTATGCACCTGCAACACCAAGCATGGGAGCAGACACAGTAATAAATATAGAGGGCCTGCCTCCCAGCAACAAAAGCAAAGTTATGTAAATATCCATTTTATGTATTTGTAGACTCGATATGCCCATCTTTGGTTTGCATTCATTAGGTAACCTAATTCCTCTAGCCAAATGCAAACATATGCTGAACAGAGAAGAGGGAAGGCTGGCAAAGCCACTACCCTCCAAGACTCCCACCTCATATGTGCTTGCTTGTGGGTCCCCTTTGCACCCTACTGTTTGGGCCCCTCCACTTTTGATCAACTCTTGATGTGCCACTGACACATACATCTGATTCAATTTTATTACTCATAACTATCTCTAATAACGCACTCCTCAAATTTAATTATATGTCCAAAGTAGTACATCATGTGTTTTGTGTGTATATGTATATACACACACACATATATATGCAGCTGGAAGAATTTTAAAACAACAAACTTGCTTGTTGCAACAGAAAGCACCCTCACTTCATGCAAATTGGGTGTCAATCTGTACCACAATAGCCAAGATATTAGTGTGACAGATGGGCATCTTTAAACTTCAGAGAGTATATTTTATACAATAATATGATATATAACTAAAAAACATAGCTGAAGAACAAGGACTTAGTAACAGCTGAACAAAAAACACTAAACAATTAAAAGTTACAATAAATAGCACTTGGCAGAGTGAGAAACATCAGATACCTCTAATTGTCAATCAGAAGTATTTTTCTGATTAATAACTTAATTTAACACTGCTTGAACTTAGAAGTGATATCTTGTTGTGCATGGCCATTCTTAGGTCACTCCTCCAAAACCAGATCTCCACTAAGAAATCCATACACATCCATTGTTCATAATCACAAAAGAGAACAGCCACCATATCAATTTGGATAATTCTAAATACAGGAACATCTGGTAAATAAACCAGTATTTTCCAAGTTTTCATAGGTTGTATGCAGGTACTATTGTGGTAACCATAGAATTACTAACATTGGAATGACTAAATGATATCTTGCTGAGCATAACTGCAAACTCTAAGATGTCTCCACTGTATAATCTGCTTTTCTCCCACATATTTTCATAAATGAGACCACTAAACACCAAACAACTTTGGATAATTTCAAAATTCATCAAACCTGACAGGGAATTATTAATTAAAGTAACACTGCTAACTGACTTGTATAAGCCTACTTCTAACAGCACAAACATCTATCAACTGAAACTGTTCTAAATGTTGAATTCTCTTTGGTTTTTTGTTCTTCTTGTTAGATTTTTTCTTCCCTTTTATAATATATTTTATTCCATTTTCCAGTTTAAATTGTTACATTAAACTTACCTTAATTATTATTACAGAAAATCACTGAAGATGGATTATGCACAATCCAAAACATATGAAACACAATGTTTATTTTCACTATTGTCTCAATATTCTCGTGATGGCAAGTCTTTGAATTTTCCTCAACAGATATTTCAAATTAAACATAGTTTTTTCATCACTGGTTATCAACCACCAAAGCCTAATATGACAACCATAATTTTCTTTACATTTTTCTGATCAACAACTTGGATCACTGGATGGTGATGCTGTTGCAGAGCTGCATTTTCTAAAGTTTCTGCCAGTGCAGCTACTAAAAGTTTCTGTAACTGTGGAGGGAGATCGCCTTTTCTTCATCTTCACAAGACTGGACCGTGTTTCACACGCCCTAGGTTTAGTGAGAGGTCCGACAGGCACTTGGTTTTCGCCACATGTACAGGTGTAGAGGTGTAGGAGTCGAGGGCATGAGCATCTCTTGCTACTGCATTCACTACTGACACTATTACTTCCAGAGCACTCTTCTACAGTTATATAAAATAGACCACTAAAACATGTGATAAAAATATCAAGGATTAGTTAAATAAAATCACAATCATAATTGAGAAATCTGACAGTGGTTAAATTTGTATCTCAAGATGACTGCTGTGGGTATTAAAACTTTATTACAATAAAGTATAGAATGATGTTTTGACCTTCTTAGGTCATCTTCAGGTTATCAAAAGAGAGCTTGTAACTGGCATAATGGAGTTTAAACAGATAACACAGTACACAAACAGTTGCAAACTCTCTATTTTTGTTAAGATGAAGAAGACCTAAGAAGGTCTAAAC